>NC_091397.1:38044221-38345315 GCF_032191515.1 Phaenicophaeus curvirostris | reverse complement strand
GCACTGTCAGTTTTTCCTCCGGACACTTGCACCAGTGACAATTATCTGCAGCCTGACATAAATATATTGGAAATTCCAAGAAGCATTTTGTCAATATAAAGACCCTGTATCCAAGGGCTTTACAATCTAGGACTGTGTGTATTATTTGTTTATTAAAACCTAAACTTTATCAAATATTACATTTCCTACAGAAATGTAATTATGGCTAAAGTATGAAAACAAACCAAAATATTTTAAAGTGCTAAAAGGAAAGTCAGTTAAAAATACACACGAATACAGAGAAGGGAGACGTATACCTTGTGTTATTGTAGCTTCTTTGATGATTTTCTGAAGCTTTTTCATTTCAGCATCATACTCTTCATAGTTCATTTCCCTAGACTCAACCCTAGGAGCCTGGAAGACTGAAGGATCAGTTCCAAGGTAGGAACATTGAAGATGCCCATCATCACTCAGAGTGACTATAACACCCTGCAAGTCTCTGCATAAACAAAAATAAAGCTCATTAAGAAATTGAGAAGATTCACAGAAACAATAACATTCAACTTTATGCTGCTTCTACTGTTCCACCTACAAATACAGTAGAATTTTGTGGTTTTAATGAGATTCTTTGACCAAAAGAAAGCAATTCAGACATCTTTATTGATATTAATCCCACTTACTGCAATCATACCTAAGAATCAATCTGCACTAGACAGACAACTAAAACAACACCCAAGTATCTCAGAATCCATATAATCAAGACAGGGAAAGGAAAGGATCAGAACAAACAAGCCAGTATACAGTACAGTTCTAACATTTTTAATCCACAAATTGTCACTTGAGTTCTTTGAAGTACAAATACTCATGCTTGTATGCAGGAAGAGGAATTCACTAAATGGAACACCAAGTAAGGGAAAGGATGCATTACAGGAAATCACAAACAGATGGAACATGTTCACAGTGAAGACAGCAGTCGGATTTCAATGGCATCAGTAGCTACTCTAACCTATTCTTTGGTTGCTACTGCAGCAACTGTGTTGGTTTCAAACCCTGGCTGGCTCTTCCCTACAGTATCTTTCCACAAGGAAACCACATGGATCCAGAAGATCCTTTACACTGCTCTGGATCAGTACAAATGAGTGGTTTATTAGCTACAGCATAATCTCTTTTCTCCTGACTCAACAGTAATTCACTGAACTTACTCCTACAAAAATCTCACTCATTTTTCTTATCTGATCACATACCATGAAAATGCAGGATTTACAAAAGCATTTAACAAATTATGAGACAACAGGGAGTACTGCCAACATTTTGCTTAACTTGAAGGTTATTCCTAAACAGAAAAGGAGCTGAACAGAAAAACAGAAGACTAGCATGGATGTTAACACCAAAAGTTAGGAGAATGATAACTTGAATTTTTATTTTCATTTTTAAAATGCTTACTCTTAATTAAACTAAAAGGTTGTATTTATTCGCACAGTCAAGAGCTAACACATTCATGCCAATAACTTGCTCTTATTCCATACTTAGTATATCTTACAGCAGACACACTTTGCATCAAATACGACTGTCATATAAAGCAAAGAGACCAGCTTTCTTAGATATAAAACTTAATTTTGAAAAGAAAACCTAATATAACATCCTACTAATTAAACCCATGTAAAACATTTAATTGATGTAAGTGTTCAAGCTATAATTCATGAAAAATTAATAAATATTCTTTTACTATACATACACAGACACCTTTCAAGAACATCCTCTAGGAGAATCCTCATTAAAATAACAGGCAGCTATATGAAAAAAAACAGGATTCTCTCTGGTTTCTTATGTAGTCTTTTAGTATGACTCCAGTACACACAGCTAGGAAACCTCATTCCAGAATTTACCAGGGTAATAGTAATTATGAAGGCAAACAGGTGTCACAGATTAATTTTGATAACTGATCGTCCAGTTGAATAGTCCAAAATACCTGGCCACAATCACAGTGTTGGTCTCACAACTGTAATCAAATATTCTGGAAAAACTATGCTGTAACGGAGATCATCTGAACTCAGTACAGTTACATTGTAAGTGAATACAGAAATTAAGACCTCACTGGGCACTATAGAAACAAGCACTTGCTGCAGATAATTGAGGTTTCTCTTCCTACTAGAAGTAATTTTTACTCAGTGAACAAAATAAACTGATTGAATACATGGAAATTGGTTAAGAGTGGTTTTGGACTACAGGTATCCCCAGTTAGTGTCTCACTGCAGTTGGAACACACAAATGTGAAGTGTCTTCGGGAAGAGGAGGACTCAAAATAAGCTGTTCCCCTTAACTATTACATATACTTAGGTTAAACGGAAACAGCCTTCTCTTCTAGGAACACTGTCCTGACTGCTACAGAGAACTTCCCAGTTATCACTACAATTTTTAATATATCACAGAATCACAGAATAACCAGGTTGGAAGAGACCCACCGGATCATCGAGTCCAACCATTCCTATCAAACACTAAACCATGCCCCTTAGCACCCCGTCCATCCGTGCCTTAAACACCTCCAGGGAAGGTGACCCAACCACCTCCCTGGGCAGCCTCTGCCAGTGCCCAATAACCATTTCAGTGAAAAATTTTTTCCTAATGTCCAGCCTAAATCTCCCCCAGCAGAGCTTGAGGCCATTTCCTCTTGTCCTATTACCTGTCACTTGGGAGAAGAGGCCAGCACCCTCCTCTCTACAACCTCCTTTCAGGTAGTTATAGAGAGCAATGAGGTCTCCCCTCAGCCTCCTCTTCTCCAGGCTAAACAACCCCAGCTCTCTCAGCCGTTCCTCATAAGGCCTGTTCTCCAGCCCCTTCACCAGCCTCGCTGCTCTGCTCTGGACTCGCTCCAGAGCCTCAACATCCTTCTTGTGGTGAGGGGCCCAGAACTGAACACAGTACTCGAGGAGCGGTCTCACCAGTGCCGAGTACAGAGGGAGAATAACCTCCCTGGACCTGCTGGCCACGCCGTTTCTGATACAAGCCAAGATGCCATTGGCCTTCTTGGCCACCTGGGCACACTGCTGCCTCATGTTCAGTCGCTGTCAACCAACACCCCCAGGTCCCTCTCCTCCAGGCCGCTTTCCAGCCAGACTTCTCCTAGTCTGTAGCACTGCATAGGGTTGTTGTGCCCCAAGTGCAGGACCCGGCATTTGACCTTGTTAAACCTCATGCCATTGGTCTCAGCCCAGTGGTCCAGCCTGTTCAGATCCCTTTGCAGAGCCTCCCTACTCTCCAGCAGATCGACACTTCCACCCAGCTTAGTGTCGTCCGCAAACTTGCTCAGGGTGCACTCGATGCCTTCATCCAGGTCATTGATAAAGACATTGAACAGGGCTGGACCCAGCACTGAGCCCTGGGGAACCCCACTTGTCACTGGCCTCCAGCTGGATTTCACACCATTTCCCACCACTCTCTGGGCCCTGCCATCCAACCAATTTTCCACCCAGGAGAGTGTGCGCCTGTCCAGGCCAGAGGCTGACAGTTTCTCAAGCAGAATGCTGTGAGAAACTGTGTCAAAGGCTTTACTGAAGTCCAGGAAGACCACATCCACAGCCTTTCCCTCATCCAGTGGTTGAGTCACTTTGTCACAGAAGGCGATCAGGTTAGTTTGGCAAGACCTGCCTTTCATGAACCCCTGTTGACTGGGCCTGATCACCCGGTTCTCTTGCACGTGCTTCATGATAGCACTCAAGATCACCTGCTCCATGACTTTCCCTGGCACTGAGGTCAGACTGACAGGCCTGTAGTTCCCTGGATCCTCCCTGTGACCCTTCTTGTAGATGGGCACAACATCAGCCAGCCTCCAGTCCAGTGGAACTTCCCCAGTCTTCCAGGACTGTTGGAAGATGATGGAAACAGGTTTGGCCATTGTTGGAATTACATGCAGAATTGCTCATCCTAGTTTTGTTATGTCCAAAAAGCTCTGTACAACACACATCTGCAGAATTCTAGATGGCACATGGAACAAATATATTGGGATAACCCTGATTTCTGTATACAAACAACATGAGCAGACAGACTATTGCGAATACTCAGACCACAACACAGTCTTGGTAAGGTATGCAAATAACACAATGATAGCAAACCACTTAAACCCTGCCAAGTGTTTGCAAAGAACTCTGCCAGACTGGCCAAGGGCCAGCCCAGAAAGGGATACTGTCGAAGTAGGTGTGACCACGCTACCAAATACACTGCCCCACATGCAGTTACATCAAATAACGAAGTTGCTAAAAAAAAGGAGGACAAGATAAACTGTATCATGAGCTTGTTTCACAACTGGAGAAAGAAAACCGACCTCTGAAAACAAGAAAATTCCTAAAATTCTCCAGCTTTGGACCACCTTAAAATTTCCTTTCTGAGGCTACAAATCTGTTAAGCTAAGGAAAGATTCATGAGGACATTTGAGTGTAAATCAAATGGGTATGAAGAAATATAGCTAGACTGCCAGCAATAAAACTCTGATGATATATTACTAAAATATAATGCATTCAAAAGTGGTTTGTAAATACAGTCCTTTCTACATATATTTAAGCTGACAGTCATCTGCAGGTAAGCAGTCTATCAAATGAAATCAGCTTAAACCAATGAGGTGATTTTCCTATATAAATAAAGCTTCTCTTAACTTCTGAGCTTATGTCAGCATTACAGAGCACACATTCAAAAACTCTATCTTAAAACAAATCCATTGCAACCAACTATCCTGCTTGTCACTACATCCCTTGAGACTGCACTAACTCTGAGACCAATACATTGGTTTAAGAAAGTAGCGTTATAAAAGGCACTTTTCCTTTGCCCCAGTTACTGTTCTGCTGGATCTTAAGAAGATTGTTCAACATGAAACAAAACCAAATATTAAGAAGACTTATTCAGTAATCTTTTCTTGTTAAAGCTGTCTGTGAATTTGTACATCAATAGAAACAATAAGAAAAATATGGGTAACCAGTTCTAGCATATAATTTAAAATAAATTAATTTCTCTGTTGGAATGTTTGTCAGCCAGTTAAGATTGCTTTATTTTCTCAAGCTTTTATGACAGTGGTTAAAGACAGCAGGGGGAAGGGGAGCATATTTAACACTTTTATAGTAGTTTCCCCACAGCTACTGCACTCATACAATATCTCTGCAAATATCATTACTTCATTTGGCACATTTTGCACACAATCTGGAATTTCAATTATTGTTATATTTCTTTTATTGTAAAACTATTTTTTTTACTATATATCACACAATAGTCAAAGTAATAGCAAATCTAAAGGGAGACTTTAACAGTGAGGAACTCAAAGAATGAAACAAATTATTCTTCTATCTAAAATAACTTTACAGTATAAAGCAACTCCTACACACATATGGTAATAATTTGAAAAACTATCTTTTATTGGATTCTGGGTAATAATAATGGCATATGCTTTTTGTAGGTATTCTCTTAGTAAACAAACTGCTCATAATATAATTCTTGATGAAATCAAAATGCTTTGTATGTTTCCAGTTATGTAATACTAAATTGATCAAACAATTGACTTAGAAGTTGAATATGTACTTCTGAGTTCTACTTGAGTAATACAAGGTAAGTCTTGACAACTCTTAAGACAAGGTGTTGTTATTGACGCAACTTACAGCTTTAATTATTTATATATGTAATAGCACATAAAACCTCTACCTCAATTTCATAAGTAGTCTGAATTGATGTTACTCATACCAACCATTTTAGGAAATGAGATATTCTGCAATACTACTTTCAGTCCCTTATTGATAATATATTATTTATAAACTGCTAAATTAGGAAACTTATTCCTGAATTGTGCTTGAGCATTTTGAATCCAATTCTATCCTCATTCTTTCATCTTCTGAAGTAACTATATCCAAGAGCATAAACTACAATAGCATTTTGTAGCTCAGTGCTTTTGAAACCCCGAATTATTCTAAGTTTCACTACCACTTCAATTTCACTTCAACTACAATTACGTGAAGTATTTGATAAAATGCTGAAGGAAGAACAGATCAAGAGTAATAAACTAAAAGCATTTTCTACCATGGACTAATGGAAGTAAAAGTTGAAAGCCTATCTTCCTCTTATTAAACACATTGGAATATCAGACCTTCAGCTGAACTTTTACAGTATAGCTGGTGTGATTCAGTGCCAGCTACCACCAATTTTTAACTGGTTTTGAATATCTGCAAAGCACCCTCAGGCTCCTTTGAAAACCCTTTCCACATTAAAGGAATCTGTGTTTAATTTTACATCAGAAGTAATACCTGTATGTGCAAGAATTCCCTGTTCTGCTAATAAATATAAAAACAAACAATCTATTTGCTCTCAGAAACTAAAATTCTTTTAAAGCTGTTTATATTATGTATTTAACACACACTGCATACTCTGCAGAGGGCCTGCAAACATGTGATTTAAATATAATGTTCGATTACAATTGTTTAACATTATGAATTATGCTGAATGCCATTGAGTGGTCAGTAATTTGTGCTGTTGCTTTACAGAAAAATATTTTTCATCTTTCCCATCTGTGTGACAGTTTAGGATTGTTGATCTTAACAGAACACAAGACACCAATCTTGTCTAAAAAAAACTATGAAAAACATGTTTAGAGGAAGAAGGAAATGAAATGTGATTACATCTAGATAAACAGTGGAAAAGCAGTTAGAAGTTATGACTGGAAGAGCAGGTCAACAACTATCCCCTCCTATAAGCACTCAAATCAGAACTGAATAAAATATTAATTTCATAGACTCGTAGAATAGTTTGGGCCAGAAGGGACCTTAAGGATCACCAAGTTCCAACCCCCCTGCTATGGGCAGGGACACATCCCACCAGACCAGGCTGCCCAAAGCCCCATCCATCCTGGCCTTGAACACCTCCGCAGATGGTGCATCCGCAGCTTCCTTGGGCAACCTGTGCCAGTGCCTCACCACTCTCATGGTGAAGAAATTCCTCCATATGTCTAGTCTAAACCTGCCCGTCTCCACTTTATAGCCATTGTCCCTCATCCTATCACACCATGCCTTTGTAAAAAGTCCCTCCCCAGCTTTCTTGTAGCCCCTTCAGGTACTGGAAGGTTGCTATAAGGTCTCCTTGGAGCCTTCTCTTCTCCAGGCTGAACAACCCCAATTCTCCCAGCTTGTCCTCATAGAAGAGGTACTTCAGCCCTTGGATCATCCTTGTAGCCCTCCTCTGGACCTGTTCCAACAGCTCCATATCCTTCTTATGTTGAGGATTCCAAAACTGGACACCATACTCCAGGTGAGGTCTCACAAGAGAGGAATAGAGGGGCAGAATCACCTCCCTCACCCTGCTGGCCACGCTTCTTTTGATGCAGCTCAGGATATGGTTGGCCTTCTGGGCTTTGAGTGCACATTGCCAGCTCATGTCTAGCTTCTCATCAACCAGCATCCCCAAGCCCTTCTCTGCAGGGCAGCTCTTAATCACTTCATCCCACATCCTGTATTGAAAATGGGGATTGCCCTGATCCAGGTACAGGACCTTACACCTGGCCTCACTGAACCTCATGAGGTTCTCACAGGCCCACTTCTCCAGCCTGTCCAGGTCCCTCTGGATGACATCCTGTCCTTCCAATGTGGCAACTACACCACTCAGCTTGGTGTCATCTGCAAACTTCCTGAGGGTGTTTTGAGTGTCTGAAGGATTCTCAGCTTTGAAGCCTTTATAGCACTTTCTGCTTGGAAGTGAAGACATTTTCACCAGCACCTTTACATGGTGATACCACACAGCAAACCAGCAGACAGCAAACCAGTACCTTACTGTAGAGCATATTCAGACAACTCTTCAGCTTGTGTAGTTTTCTCTTTGAAAGAGACTCTTTGCCTAAAAGGCCAAACGCTATCCAATGACCAACTAAAAAGGAGCATCTTCCACCAAACCACAAAATGGGTGGGGGAAAAAGCAAATTGAAATTATTTCTTTCTAGTTTTACTACCAAGTTAACACCAAACACTGCTCAGAATTAAGTTTGGGTCAGGGATCCTTTCTGCCAGACCACTACTGCCACCTGCAGGGCAGCACAAAGCAGTTTGTGAGGGTGAGCCAAGCAGCACAGCCTTCACAAAAGACAGCGCTAAAACCTACCACATCACATTAAAACAGGTTTGTTGGTTTTGGGTTTTGTTTTTTTTAAACAGCGTTAATATAATAGCTTGAAAGCTTAAGCGTAAGGTAATCTAAACAGGTTAAGATTTAACAATGCATGCAGAGAGACAGACTCTCATGCACGGCATCCTCTTCATGGAACGCAGATACTGACACAGGCAGGCTAGACACAATCTAAGCTCATGCTACAAACTACATATAAATTTTTTTTTTTATCTGAAGGATTGACCAATTAGTTTCTTGGCTTGTAAATCAAAACTATTTCAAAGCAGTAAAGGTTTATTAAAAATTAGCCAGCTGCACAAAAAGCAAATTTTAGCTAAAATTAGTATTTGTCACGAAGTAGAATAAAAACAGAATGTTCAGAGCGATTATACAGGCATCCATAAATATATGATCCTGCTTTAGGGAAGAAAAGATAAAGGGCTTTTAAGTACAGTATACTCAAGGAAAAGTTTGTAACTTCCACATTGCTTTTCTTTTTACCACAGTTCTATATCTAAGATACTTCGTGGTGTTACCTGAATTGAAAACAAATGTGAAGACTTATAAGAAAACCTGATTACTTTTAACACTGCAGTCCCTAAGTCAGAGTTCTGAATATCAGGAAACGAGAAATTACATTGTCATTTCATTTATGACAACACCAGCATTAGCAGTAAGAAAGAAATTGAAACCAAATCGTGACACACCCAAAACATGTCTATCTTAGAGCTACATCAAGATGTACGTATTTCTTCACTTGCGCCTCCCTTGCCTGAAGTATAAGATCTGTTTCAAGGCCAGACACCCTCACTGGCAGGCAGGTATACAGCAGCTTCCAAAGGCTCAAAGGCTATGCCAAAAGGTAGCAGCTACAGCATCATGAATATAGGGGGACCTCAAAAGTTTATCCTTCATCTGCATCTCTTCTCTCACTTCAAGACAGTGGTTAGAGTTCATTTCGCTCCAGGCTGGAGAAGCCTCTAGCATCTCTGCTTCCAAAAATAAAGATACGCAAGGTGCTATACAGATAAAATCTACACTATACTAAGTTTATTGTTTTAGACAAAGCTTATTCTTAACTGTTGGCTTCATACAAGCTAATATTTGACAGTACGCAAAGCAAATTAGGCTACCTGCAGACTACAAAGAGGCTAACAAGATGTGTCTTCACCACAGATTTATTCTGAAAGGAATGAACAATTACATAACTAAAAACATCCCACTCAGTTTGACAGTGATGCTCCTGCAAGATTCAAAATTCACCAGCATTTCAGTCAAAAAGAGTGTGTACACTATTACTTTTATCAACACTTATCATTACCCCTTCACCCTGTCCTGAAAAGAACAAGCTGCTTATTTAAAAGCGTCTCTGGCACATTGCATTACTAGCTGGTGCTTATCACCATAGCTTAACATAATATCCCACCTGCTGCTCCTTGTATGAAAAAAAAATGTCTTTCACATTAATAGCATAAAAATCGAGACCTTCAAAATAAACAGCTTCAGACTGTCCACAATGACTTCCTTCAAACAGATGTCCAGCATTTCCATGGGCAGAACAAGTCAAAGAATCATAGAATCCTAGAATGTCCTGAGACAGAAGAGACTCACAAGAATAATCGAGTCCAACTCCTGTTCTGCATAGGACGATCCCTAAATTCACACCATGCATCTGAGAGTGTTGACCAAATTCATCTTGAATATTGTCAGACATGGCACCATGAACTCCAGCCTACCGCTCAATGCACAACTCCAAGACTGAGTTCAGAACCTGATACAATTCTACTGTCATTACATGAACAGGCATAGAGAAATTGCAGCTTAGCAAAAAAAAAAAAACCACCAAAAACACCAAACAAAAAAAACCCCTACGTGTTATTTGTTTAAAAGCAAGTATTTTATTTTAAATACTACAGGAGGAGTTACTTGTCTTCTTGTACTTGAGCAGTTAGAATTTCCAGTTTTAAGGCTTTCTTTAGAAAGAGTAGGAATATTTCAAGTGTTATTCTAAAGTAAGTTGAAACCCTTACAAAACCATATGACTATAAAAAGTAGGCTTTCTGAAAAAGCAAATAAGTGACATGCAATAAAATTAGGAGAACTGGTAATATGGGCATGTGCCTAATATCATACAGTAAATACCAACTGAAACTAACTTGCCAGAAAGCCTAGTCATAAATCACAGTATACATTGTACATATTATTTGGCACTTCTATGTCTTTTGCAGGATCAGAATCCTGCTAAAGTAAAAGAAATACACATTCATATTTTATGTTAAGCCACATACATTACCTCTTCAGAAGACCTTTGAAGAGGTAATATATTGTCCTGCCACCCCTTGACAACCCAATGGCAATTTAGTAATGAAAAACAAATGCAATAATTTTTCTTTTTCTTAAAAATATTTCTTTAAAATGCAATTACATTTAAGTAGAAAGATTCTAGATTTCTCCACATTTAACATCTCAGATCAAGCAACATTCTTACAGAACACTCAAATATTTATTTTTATATATACATACACACAAACGTATGTAACTGAACTGTTCATACTGTCCATCACTACTGGCATCGCTTCTATTACAGTACTACTATACACAGAAAAAGGAAAAATCTTTCAACAAACTGTAAAGTTTGATTCCTGCAGTTTTCTTTCCATAAAACCATGTAATAAGTGCTAAGTTTTGCTGGTTTTATATCTAAGTTTCACCATTTTTATACAGTAATTCTTTAACAGTTGTGGTAGCTGTGGTGATGTCAGTTATAATAAGGAGTAACAGATGGGCTGGAATGAAGAACAAAGTATTTCCAAGGATCTGGATAGCTAAGAAATTCAATGAAAGGGGGTTTATTTTGACTCCACCCACTATTACCCTTTTACACCGTATATACTGAATTCAACTGCAATATTTCTTCCTTTTTTTTCCAGTTAAATTCAGTTCCTGTTGCCTTTCCACTCTTTGGAGAGCCCAGCTACACAAAATATGTTCATCTAACCACTCAATGGACTACGATTCTGTGCCAGAGAACAAGTTATCCTTTCGAGTTCATATTTGGACCAGACCAATATTTTCTCACTTGCAAATTGATAGCAGATTTTAATTTTCTTAAAAAAATACCAGAAGCTAAAACTTCATAAAGCATATTTTCAACCAAGGGCTATACATCAGAATTCAAATCCTTTGACTCACACACCTCATTTAAATTAAATTAATTGAGAATGTTGGGTTACATGTGTCTTCAAATCTGGAAATTAATCATGTTTCAAAATAACTGTAAAATTCTTGTTTGGTGTTGGGAGTAAAGATGAGATTTTTTTTAAATGCAAGAAACAATAAATATCTCTGTATTTTGTTGCCCTTCAAAACATGAAACAAAATCCTGAAGCGCAGCAGCACACATCACTGGGCTTGTGCTTCAAGTACACTGGAGATCACACAGGGACAATCTGTTATTGGCCAAAGTCACCAGAGCCATACTTTTCAGCCTTGCAGTCAAGCTGCAGACTAATGGGTAGAAACGGACAGAAACAGAGTACCGGAATACACAGTAAGCTATTAAGTCATAAAAAACACCCAACCATTCCTCACATACTGGTTTGAACCTAGGGTTAAAGCATCAGGAATTTTTTGCAGGCATTCATTCTTGCTCATATTGTCCTCAAACAGCCAAGGCCAAGAATAACACTGACAAGTCAAAGGTGGCACACCAGAGTGTCAAGCAAAAAAACTTCCCTACTGTGGTGGGTTTGACCTTGGGTAGGTGCCAAGTGCTCACCGAGCTACTCAGCTAGTCAGGGGAGAGAAGATAAAACAAAAGGCTCATGGGTTGAGATAAGGAAAAGGAGAGATCACTCAACAATTACTGTCAAAGGCATAACAGACTCAACTCAGGGAAATTAAGTTAATTTATTACCAATTAAATCAGAGTAGAGGTATGAGGAAAAAAATCTTGAAACAATTCCTCTCCACCCTTCCCTTTTTCCCAGGCTCAACTTCACTACCAGTTTCTCTATCTCCTCCCGTAGACAGCAGCACAGGTGGATAGGCAATGGGGGTTGTAGTCCCATGTTGTATTTGCTGCTCCTTCCTCTTCACACTCTTGCACTATGGGGCCCTCCATGAACTTCTCCAATGTGGGTCCTTCCCACAGGCAGCAGTTCTTCACAAACTGCTCCAGGGTGAGTCCTTTCCACAGGGTGCAGTCTTTCAGGAACAGACTGCTCCACGGGACCAAAAGTTCTGCCAGCAAACCTGCTCCAGCATGGGCTCCTTTCTCTATGGGGCCACAGGCCCTGCCAGGATCCTGCTCCAGCGCAGGCTTCCCACAGGTTCCCAGCCTCCTCGAAGCACATCCACCTGCTCCAGTGAGGGGTCCTCCAAGAGCTGCAGGCGGATATCTGCTCTACCATTAACCCCCATGGGTTCACTCACCTTGGTGTCTGCAGCAGTTTCTCACAAATTCTCACACCTCTTTCCACCTGCAAATGTGCAGGGCTTTTCTCCCTTTCTTAAATATGATATCCCAGAGATGCTACCACCACCAATGGGCTTAGCCTTGGCCAGCAGCAGGTCCATCTTGAAGCCAGCTGGCATTGGCTCTATTGGATTTAGGAGAAGCTTCTAGTAGCTTCACAGAGAAGTCACCTGTTGCCACCCCCTACTACCAAAACCTTGCCATGTAAACCCAAAATATCCACTTTTATCAGTAAGTATCCTTAACTAGTCATCTCTGATTATGAAGAATGAACGCCACATGCATGTAGTAGTATATGGCAAAACAGAAAGCTCAATGATAGGTAGCAAGAAAATCACTACCTTCAAGCAAAACAGGCTAGATAACTAAAAACCATACACATCTTTTTACACTACTCCTGTTAGCATATTACACATGCTTTTCTTAGAAAAGATGCAAGAAAAAAGAAAAGAGGCAGGTAGGAGTAAAAGGATAACTCAGCACACAGGAAGAGACTATATTCCTTAAGTACATTAGAAATCATTGCCTCCAAAACTAAATTTTAAGTATTTTAAAGTATTGTAAAATAGCCTCTTGTAATGCAGCTGTGTAACTATAACATAAGTGAGGATATTCCTAGAGAAAGGAAAGTGCAGTATCAGTACCACATGGGACAACACAAAAATTCAAACAGTCATTAGCATCATTACAGGGAAACCTAACTCTCAGCCCTTCATTGGTCAAACAGTCTCTGCTTCTTCATTATTCCTGCAAGGGGAACAAGGACTCATTACAAGATGAACATAAGAATTCTAGACTTAAATTATTTTGTCTTAAAAGTAGTACAAAAATTAGACACTGCTACAGCATCTCAAGTCAATAACTTTGAGATGATTCAGTAAGCTGCAGTGTCATATTTCCCACATCTCAACCTACACAATGATACTTTGAATTTATTACTTAAGTCTGTAAAAAGGAATCGGTTGAATGGTCACATCTACAGGGCAGTGGTCAATGGCTCGATGTTTAGATGGAGATATGTGACAAGCGGTGTCCCTCAGGAGTCTGTACTGGGACCACTGACCGTTTAATATTTTCATTAGCAATAAAGCAGAAAGAGCGACTGTACCATCAGCAAGTTTGCAGATGACACCAAGCTGTGTGGTGTAGCTGCCACACCAGAAGGACAGGATGTCATCCAGAGGGACCTGGACAGGCTAGAGAAATGGGCTCATATGAACCTCAAGAGGTTCAGCAAGGTCAAGTGCAATATCCTACACCTGGATCAGGGCAATTCCTGGTTTCAGTACACAATGGGGGATGATGTGATTAAGAGCTGCCCTGCAGAGAAGGACTTGTGGGTGCTGATTGATGAAAAGCTCAACATGAGCTGGCAATGTGCGCTCACAGCCCAGAAAGACAACCATATCCTGGGCTGCATCAAAAGAAGCGTGGCCAGCAGGGCGAGGGAGGTGATTCTGCCCCTCTGTTCCACTCTTATGAGACCTCACCTGGAGTTCTGTGTACAGATCTGGGGTCCTCAGCACAGGAAGGACATGAAGCTGTTGGAATAGGTCCAGAGGAGGGCCACAAAAATAATCCAAGGGCTGGAGCACCTCCGCTATGAGGACAGGCTGAGAGAGCTGGGAATGTTCAGCCTGGAAGAGAGAAGGCTCTGGGAAGACCTTATAGCAATCTTCCAGTACTTAAAGAGGGGTCACAGGAAAGCTGGGGACAGACATTTTAGCAAGGCCTGTTGCGATAGGACAAAGGAATAATGGTTTTAAACTAAGGGCAGATAGATTTAGACCGGATGTAAGGAAGAAATTTTTTACAGTGAGGGTAGTGAAACACTGGAACAGGTTGCCCGGGGAAGTAGCAGAGGCCCCATCCCTGGAAACATTCAAGATCACCTTGGATGGGGATTGGAACAACCTGATCTAGTGGAAGATGTTCCTGCTGCTGCAGAGCGGTTGGACTAGATTACCTGTAAAGGTCCCTTCCAACCCAAAGTGACACAATCTTAATAGGCTGGTGGTCCACAACACTAATGTTATGAGTTCAGGCATGACCCCTATAGTCAAGTAGGCAGTGATCATACTTGCAGAAGCAATAACAAAATTAAATAAACTAAGTAAATTTCAAATACCATAGTAAGTTGTAGTGTTCTAGCAATTAACAGAAAGTCACCTTTTTATTGCAAAATAAGCAAAACAGAATCTGGTGAAAACATGGAACCCTGTGATATTTTTGTGGTATCATTCCTCAGTATAAACTTAGGTAGACTTGAAGTTCATAAAGAGTTACAGCATGGAGAAAGCTTACTATACCACCCTGCTTGGTGTTTTGAACATAAGAAGACTACTTTTATTTCCTGGCTTTTCAACAGTTACTTTTGTTTAAAAAGAAAATTATTTTTTCTCCATCCCAAATAATAAAAATCAATTTACTAGCTTAACTCAAGGTAAAATATTGGATTCTGGAAATCTAATATTTTAAGAAACTCATAAATTCTTTTTCTTAAAAAGTGATAAATTACTTCTGGTCAAAAAAACCTTTCCAGACTGCTTTATATTTCCCCTTCAGAAATGATGCTGTTCTATTACTAACTAAAATTATATTTAACTGTCAAATAAATGAAAGTGAAAGCGAGGATTCTAGTAACTTTCACCAACTCGCCCATACCTGTCAACTCCTTGTAATAAAAGAAACTACACATTTTACAAGACATATGTGTCTTTTTGTGGGTTATTTGCTTCAAGAATCTTTCTTCCACAAAGAACAGTCATTCTGCTCACAAATATAGTACACATAAATGCTCACAAATGAATGTTGGTTCCCATATTCTAATTTCCAGACATGGCTCCTAAAAGTACAAGGCACTACATACACAAAGCATCCAATGACCTATAGACAAGCACTATAGGCAGCTCTAAAGCTTTGTATTTTAGGTATTTCTAATTACATTTCAGTGAGGCTGAAGGTGAAAATATCTTTCATTAGAACATAAAGTTCACTGATAAACTGGTGCCTAAAGTAGTAAGAGTTCCCATAAGATTAAATGGAGAGGGATGAATTTTCTTTCCCACTACACATCTTCTAAACTTCAAGACAAGACTAGTTTACTATTGAGAACTGTGCCTGCTAATAAATTCCACATGAAATCAACATTTTTTTTGCCCTATAGATACCACCAAACTTATTTCTTGATGGATAGCCAAAAGCACAATGAACCAAAACTAGTGACAACATGAAATACTGACTTGGGGAAAAAAAAAAAAAAAAAAGTAGTATTTGAGGAAGTTTTAAGTCTATTTCAGTTCAAAACAAAAAAAGTCAGGCAACCTTTCACTCACCAGCTTATCAAATATAACTTGAAGGCTGTACACAAACAAAACCTAGTCGTAAAATCAAGCCTAGTAAACTTTAAAAATGTCCAGAAGAAACAAAGTCCCTGATTTCAAGGGTTCATGCTTACCTATTGCAAAACCAAGCTTGTAACTTGGAAGTGATCAAAATAGAAATCCCTTTCCTACAACTATGATAATGCTCTATCTATGTGGTTTTAACGTAATCCGCAAAGGCATTTTAGATGTTTGTGATGGAAACATCCCTGAGGCAAGCAATATGAACTCTTTTACCTCAGAGTGAATGCACCTTAACGTAATGTTCTAGTTTCAGGCCAGCCAGGTCAAAGTAATATTTAGTGCAATCAATCGGTCATTAAAACACACTACTCTTAGGAACAGCTTTGCCAAGTGAATTAGTGCCAAATAAACAGAAAAGTAGCTGTCTAAGTATTTCAACCTACTCCAAGGACCTTTTATGGATATAAAATGGAGACAGAATAATTCAGGCACAGAAAAACAAATATGACTTGTGATAGGCCCTTAAAAAGTGATTTTCTGCTACTTTCTGAAGATGTTATTTGAGATGATTCAGGCAAACATAACCTGCCTTTTTGGTGGGGGAGTATTAAGTCACATGCCTTTACAGGCTCAAATCCCTGCCAATAGGAAAAAAATTACTTTTATATGAGGTGCTTTAGCTAACAAGAACTCTGAACAGCTTTGTGGGAACCATATTCTTACGAGCTTGCTCACCACACAACTTGAATTATGAGTGGGAAAGAGAGAAAAGAAAATCTACCATATCTCAACTATCAAAATGTGACAAATTCATGTAATTGATAATCTATGAATTTAAGATATACTGCTCATTAAATTTCCTTTTTAAAGGAGATGTGGAGGCACAAGGAGGGTCTTAGAGAAGCCATCTCTGGTGGAACAGAAAAATGGAAACTAATGAGCAAGAAAAAATGCATTTTGAATTCAGTGCTAAGATCTTAATATAATTATGGTGGATACCAAGCAAATACTGCTACTCACAATTACCATTTCAACATTGAAAATTTGAGAGAAGTAGGAATTCTTGCAATTCTTTTGTGTAACTTCACAAATTTCAGCTGTTCTACTTGCAACAGATGGACAGTTACTCTTCAAAACACTCTAGAATGGGTTTTTTTCTTGGTTTTGGGGGGGTTGTTTGGGGTCAACTCAGGCAAAACACCTGAACTGTTTCCTTCACAAGTTTCAGCTTCGGTGAGAAAGCTTTTGCATAGCCATAACTTTAAGGAAGACAACGTAGGGTGTGCAAAAATGTAACTGTACAAGCAGGCTTATCGATGGGAAGACGAATTTGTGCTGAAACAAAGTCCTAAGCAGTTTAAATTAATCCAGATTGTCAATGTAAGTGGTTTTACCTCAGAAGCAATCCAGGCAGTGTTAAGCATGTAGGAGTCCCCATGATATTAAAACACCATAAGGAGTTATTAAGTACTATACGTTAACAGAGCTAGAATATATATTTCTAACAAAATAAAGGACAAAGTTCTTTAACAATGATTAGAATTGAACTTCCAGGTCAGTGATCACAATTATAGAGATCTTCAGGTAAAACACAGAATAAGATAAACTCTCAAATTTTTGCCTGTAGTTCAAGTTTACAATCACAAGCTTTTATAAGGAAATTTTCAATTTCCTGACAGAGAGCACTCAGGTTTTAAGAGAGGGCAAAAAAAATGTAGGCAATCACTATCACTGCCCCAAGAGGACTTACATAAAATAACTTCTCTCACCCAGCAAACTAAAGCTACACTTTAGTAGTAATAGATATTATGCCAACAAGAAAATGCAGATAAACATACATGACCTGTAGAGACAACTGCTTTCAAAATGCTCCGTTTACTTTGTAAGTACCATTGCAATAAAAGTGGAAAGGATGTGAAAGTAATTAATTGACATATGTCATACGTAAGGCACTTCAATCTCTCAGCAGTGTAGGATTAACAACTCTATGCTTATTAAAGCACTTATTATTTATGTTACAGTAGTGCCCAGAGGCCCCAGCTGAGACAGAGGCCTCTCTTGAGTTAGGTATCAGAAAATCATCACATCCAGTCAGATAATTCCCTTTCAAAACAGTCAAAACCAAAGAACACATTTTTTGTTTAAGCCAAATTGCTACTTCTACAAGCTTTACTACAGTTTTTGCCATTTAGCTCATCTTTATTTTTAATGTCAGAAAGAAGTAAAAGAATATTGTATATTTTTAAACAGAAAGCCAGAAGCAGCACAGCTCTGAAACACTAGTCCTAGAATTCTCCCTGCCTTTTAGGCTATTTGGTCTATTCCCACAGACATTCCTTTATTTACCAGTACCTGTATAAAGGGGCTTGTGTAATTATATTGCTGTCTCTCCACCCTCTACAGAACAAAACCCCAAACCAAACCCTAGCATTACTAGGTCTGTGGGAATTCTGAATCCAACTAGCAAAATGATCTGCAACAAATTAGTAGGCTTTCAAAATTCTCAACAAGATCAAGTACCGAGTGTTAAAGTTCACATGGAACAGGCAGAATCTGCATAAACTTCTTAGATGCATTATTGAAATGGATGGTTCAATAACATGAGTTTCCAAACAAATAATTGTATATATTAGTACAATCTGCTGTTGTAAAAATCAATGCCCTTGTTCAATCTTTTCCTGACACAAATATTTTTTCCAAGCTTCAAAGACTGCACAGTCATACCCTGTATAATTAACTTTTGTTTTATACTAACTGGCCCACTGAGACTATTCCTTATAATTTACTTGTAAGACCTGTTGGATGATAGTTTGAACAACTCTCTTCAGGGAGTCTCAAAAACTTAAATTGGGAATTACTAAATGATCATTAGGTAACCATTAGTACCAAACAAAACAAAAATATGCCTCAGATTATTCTGCATATATCAGTAACGGTAGTTAGTCAGATGTTGCATTTTCGTCTGTTAAGAGATAAAACACATGACACGATCAAGTATTCCACTGCCCAGTGTATGTTGGCACAGCAGCCAGAAGCCTGCTGGGGATCAGAAGTCATCTACCTGACAGAGACAGTTCTACTGCATTACATATGGCCACAGGCACTGGGCAGTCAGCACCTACCACAGCTCTGCTGGCACACACCACAGGCACAAACTGGACTGTAAAAACATTAGCTGAACTTCTCTGTAGTTGTTCAATGACAGACTCAGTAGAAGTTATCAACATGTCATAACCTCTCTACACTCAATGCCCCATCCAACCAGTTTTTCCCTGACCCGTTGTATGTGTATGTTACAAAAGGCTGTCTCTTCCACTACAGTTCTGAGTAATTTAAATGATTCCTTAATTTCTACAGTTTAACACTGGAGCTGAATATTCTGTTCTAACAAACCATCTCTGGAATTCAAATACTCTTAAATCCTTAATAAAGAGCAGATTTTCAATTAGATTCCCTATTTTCCTGTCTCAGTGAAGGATCCTACCAGATTGCTGTTTTTCTTGAGGGCAGGTAGAATCTGGGGTCTCATACCTCCAGTGGAGTAGTTTCTTCTTTAAAAGAATTAAAAGTGAAGTTTTGCAATCTAAAGCACAGTACCAAAATTCTAGTATTCTTCTAGAATTAACAGTATGCTCATTAATGAAATCAATAATTCATGAAACAAAGAAAAATCACTTTGAATTTGCCTTTTCACAAGCAAGCTTTTTTGTTAAATAGCTCAGGACTATTTGTTAGGATCTACATGCAAATTTCACAACTGGAAATTTATCTGAAAAAAGCAAACTTTAACAAGTTACTTACTGTAAATTTGCTACTTTTACTGATACAGGAATGTGAGGAAGCTGAGCAGCCCATTTCAGTGTAACATCTTGATAAACATTCAATATCTTGTTATGGTTTCCAACTAGAGTGTTTATTGTTCCTTCTTTCACTGTTAAAGACATAAAACCAGATTTAAGATAAAAGCTTTTCAAATGTCAGTACTCTTCTCTGAGACTTAGGTCATTACGCTATTTTTTCTTTCATTTCTAAGCCATTAGTAGTTATAAATTAGTACAAATAGTGTCAGAAGTTATGACAGTTACATTGACAATAACAAAGAATATACGTGATTAATTATGAATACCAATTTCACTTGCATACTACATAACACATACCACAACCTTCAGAGGTTCTAGCCATGTTTGGTAATTTAAGACATGCCTAACAATGAATCATAATTGCTGTGTTAGCATGGTAGGACAGATATAACAGGATACACATTCGTTAAATATCAGCTACATATACTCTTCATTAATTCACTGACCTGTGAATACCGATTAAAGATGTATGCATTTATAGATTTTATTTATAGCGTAATTTAAATCAAAGCTAAATCAAAGTATAAAATGTGAAGATTGTTAAGATCATACCTATTAAGTCCAAAATGACAAAATGACATTAAGTCTCAAATAAGACATGGCATCAAAAATTTATCAGGTAGCTATTCTACACTAATGTTTCAAAAACTATGAAGAATCTGCAGTTTTATAATGGCATCCAACCAAGTTGCTTCCATACAATGTAAGAAGTTAGTTTCATCTCCTAACAGTAGAATTCGCTTGGGTTTTTTAACTATCTGTAAATGACAGAAGGTCATCAAACACTAGTTTACTCTTCCAAAAATATCTCATTCTTCCATGTTTGTGGCTTTGGTAGTCTGGGTAAACTTACCCAAATACTAGACAAGCACCTCAACTTGGTGATAAGAAAATACCTACGTAGATTCTAAAAATAACAACAGTTCACACTAAGTAACCATTTGAAGATAATCTGCTTCATCCAGTAAGAGAGTTCTGATTACACACTGTCTACATATCAACAGCTTATTCAGAAAAAATATACTTATTCAGTGAAGGAAAAAAGAAAAAAGAAAAAAATATCAAACACTTAGCGGTAAAAGTAACCAAGCTAAAGTTAAGTTGAATTTTCTTTTTACAAACCTGAACAATAAGGGATGAAGCAGCTCGGACTGTAATCGAGCTTTTTCATGAATCGAATTTGCCCATTATCCTTAAGGCAAAAGAAGTTTCTCTCACCAAGCACAAAAACAGAAGAAACTGCCTGATCAAAGGAGACGACACATATGTCCAGTGCTTGTTCTCCGATGTTTAAAACCCAATCCACCTTCAAAAGAAAAAACAAGCTTCAGAGATCAGTTGACAGCTGCGTATTAAAGACAAAAATTTTTATAGAGAAGTCTTAGAACTTATCACATTACCTGAATATCATTAACACAGATAGAAAAGTAAATCAAGGTTGTCTTTTTCAATGAGAAATTATTAGTTACCCTCTTATTTTTAAGTTAGTTGGTGACTATTTATTGTGAGCAAAGCAACAAAAACATCATCCACCTTTGGAAACAGTCATGAATTGATGGTTATGCAGTTCACTTAATTATATTTACATTTTAAAATACACATTCCATTCAAAATTATTTTTTTTTATACTTCAACTACTAAACACAAGAAAAGATTATTAGAATCATTTAAATATGCCTCTGTACATGTCCCTAGATATTAAAAGCAAAGCTAGATGGTCACTTATTCTGTGAATAAATGGAAATAGAAAAACAGACAATGTTTTAGTCAATGTTCATATTTCCAGCCACTAATGTAAACCCTCCAATCTGAATAATGTTTGTGTATATTACAACTTGTCTACTCTTCCAACTACATAACTCGATACAAGAAAATGCTTACAAATCCCACCTCACCTATATCGTTAACATCTTAAACATCATAAACAACACCACCACTTATTGATAAATTTTATTGGTTTATTATTTCAGTTCCTCTGAGAAATTTTAACTGATTCACACACACAAAAATTGCTTTTGATTGCTACCAAGATGGTTAAACCGAAATTCAGAATTTCTGAAGTCAAAAAATAGGCAAGTTCAATTGTCAGCATTTCCTATACAAACAGTATCACTCATTTTGCTTAAAGAACAAAACGTGTTGATAAACATACTGGCATATCCGATATATGAAGCTGGAAGTGCCATCTTAAAAATCAAAGTGGAAAGAAAGCCAGACTTATTACATTTGTCTCCATGTGTGCTTCTCATTTAAAATTTTTCTAAGTATTTAATTTGTAGCATATGTGATAAAGCTTCCAAATTCCTTATCTAAAAACTATGCCTTCTCCTAAAGCAAAATGTAGTATTCTGACTGACTTATAGTTTGAAAAAATTCTATGACTAGCCACTGGAAGGAAGACGCTCTCCCAGTATTTTAGTGTAAAACCTGAAATATGCTGAATTAGCATTTTATGCACTATATTTAGCAGTCAAGCAATTCTACTGCAGGACCACAGAGGATGAAATTCTCCTCTTAATAGGAAGAAGCTCAAATATTAAACAACTCAGTCACAGGGACATCCTGAAGACAATTGAATCCACAGGTTTTTGACAAAAAGAGTCCAGGATACTGACTATTTATGGAAACATTTTTCACTGCTGAGTTCTCCAAGTACAAAGGATCCCCCCCCAAGTAGAATGACGTTAATTTTTTAAGTCCAATATATAGTCACAAACAGACTTAAATTAAAAACATGAGTGATATTTCAGATGTACCTATTCATCTGTTTTACTATAGTTTAGGCTCTGCACTACAAATAATTATTTCCAGTAGACAGTTCTTTCTTTTTCCTTCCTTAGAAAAACAGTGAGTTTTAAGGCTCAACCTTAAACAACTGAGGCCCAAAGAAATCTTAACAGTAATCTGCTGGAGTCTTTCCATTTCCTTTAATGGCAATTGGATCAGGTCCTTTGTCAGCAGAAAATGTTTCCATTTGTTACTTAGCATTGGTCTTTCTAACATGTATGCAGCGTACCATACAGGTTATGTAAAATAAACAGGTTTTACCGCAAGCCTTTTTCCAGAACTATGTTTTTGCTGTTCTGTTTCTTGTCTTTCACCAGCATCTGTTGCAAATGCCAGCACTTGGTATCTGTTATAGGAAGTTTAAAGAAGTAAAAAAATAAAATATATCTTCATTGTTAATGCCCTTACACAGAGTAAAAACAAAATACAATAATTATAGTATCAGTACACTTACGCAGTGAAAGCACGGTCTAAAAGAATTGTTAGAAAGCCTACTGCAACACATCTATCATGAGCAAAGATGTTAAAATAAATATCACTGTAGGATAACTGCTAAGTCTAAAGGCAGAAATTAAAACAAATGCGTCTATTCAGATTTTATCTGGTGTTAAAATAAACTCAACTGCAAAAAATATTAGAGGATAGTAATTTAGGCTATAAAGAATACAGAAGCAAGAAACCAACATATTTATAAACTGTGAAATTAGAATTTAAATAAAAACGAAGCTTCTGTGCTCTTACTAAGTTTAAAAAAAACCTCCTAACCTACCCCAAAATACAGTCTGCTATACCTAACAGTTACACCCTCAAGCACACCCATTAAGTAAACTAAGTGGTTCTAATCCACTAGATAACAGTGAGCTGGCACCACCAGTTGACATATTTAGCAAAACATCGGAGGTTTGAGGATTTGGGTTTTTGTAACTGCCAATCAACTATACTATGAAAAATTGGCAATGAAGACAAAAGATGCCAACTGCTATAAGACTCCACATATCTATCCATCCTCATTTACACCTATGCAATCCTCAACGTTCAAACTGTGTCTTCATTTGTTCTCCTGCAACTATTTCTTTCCTGAATTTGTGCGGGTGTCCAAACTTACTGAACTACCCTGTTTTTAATGTATGCACATTAGGTAACCTGTAAAATACTAGTTTCCTACAGAAGTGAAGTAAACAATAACAACAACAAAAAAAATAAACAGAACCAAATAACTTGTACAAAAGATAGCATTCTGTTCTAGAAGCCATGGAACATCAGCAGCTCATATGTTCAAACCAATACAATTCTGCAGATTCCAATTCAAGTATAAAAAAGAGAAGTACATATTTTTGTATCCTGTCAAAGTTATACATTAAAATTATGACACCGGGACCCATCACATTTCAGATGCAGGTATTGTGGTGCTCGTTACTGAAGGATTTTAATTTCTAAAATCATTTACTTACAGAAGTAAGCTATGTACTTCGAGTAAGAATTGCTTAAGGTGTATGATATGACCTAGTTAAAAATACTGAGTATTAGCTTTTAGTACAACTGTCATGTCTTTAAGCATCCTCCATGTGAATAAATTCACTTTTTCAGTTTAACACATTTATAAGAGAAGTTGCAGATTCTGACCTAGTAAAATTTTCCATATTCACCATATTTTATTGATAGTCTTGGCTAGCACATTATAATTTTATTAACTAATCAGGGACTAATACACCGTTTTCAAAGCAAAATCCCACTGAACAGGAACATGTACTGGTATTTAAGTACCATGACCTGCACACAAACCTTTCATCACAAAACTCAAGCAACAGACGACCAATGCAAACTTTCAATTCATCTATCATTTAAGTTAAAAGCACTTTACTTTTAGATCTCAAAAGAATCCAGAATCAACACAGGAAATATTGCTTTCAAATTAAGGCATTGGTCTGTATGAGGTACCAGAAGGTGATTAATTTGCAATTGGGCAACTTGTTCTGCTAAAAAACACTAGATGTAACTGCTATATTTTTCATTTACTATAATAAAACAAAAAAACCCATGTTTAATACAACCATGAAAATAAACTCTTCTCTCCTTACCATGTCTATTTCCTTCACTTTAGAAAGATTACTTAACTGTATTCCAATGTTCTAATAGTTCAGACAGACACTAGAGATTGGCATGCCACAGTGTCTTTACAGTTGGCACCAAAGACCAGTAACCTGAATTGAAATGAAGAATCCTTTAAAATTATACCTTCCTAAAATCAAGATAGCACACTTGTGAATAAGTGACAGACTGAGGAAAAATTTCAGCCACGTTTGTTGTAAAATCCAAGAATCTAAACATAATGAAAGCATACGAGATACTCATTTTAAGAAAAATATTTATTTCTTAACAATATTAATAAATTCTAACTTATTTCTTAGAAAAATAACATAAATTTCCTACTAAATTACTTTTACTTGCAGCACATATATCTTTTCATGTATTAAGAAAACAGTACGCATTGTCTATTATCTGCTCATGCAATATCCAGAATCCAAAAGCCATCTGATCAAGTTTAAGCACCATAATAAAAAGAGTGTATCCAGGTGATAGAGCAGGGTAATGTGACAAAGCATTGTGTTAGATTAACACAGATCAGATTCCTAATTATATGCAATCTATAAAAAGTGGCTTTCTTATTTTCTTTGATATGATTACTTCTGAAAAAATCCTTAAGATACTTGTCTTCCCATTTCTCCAGCTGGACAGATTCTTCTGAATTGTAGACCTACCCTCTTTATATTAGCCACTTCCAACGCTCGCCTCACTACAGCCTCCTTTCAGGCAGCTGTAGAGAGTTATAAGGTCTCCCCTCAGGCTCCCCTTCTCCAGGCTAAAGAACCCCAGTTCCCTCAGCTGCTCCTCCTAAGACTCGCGCTCCAGATTCTTCACTAACTTCATTGCCCTTCTTGTTCATGCCTCCTTGTCAATGTCTTTCAGGTAGTAAAAGGCCCAAAACTGGGGCCTTTCCTTCTTTCCTGCAACTACCTACCACCTGCTTTGGGATACAGTGTTAGGAAAGGCAACAAAACTCAGACATAACTACTTTTAATTTGCTAACATACTAAATAATAGTACCAAAATATGCTGTAATTACTGAATGTGAACACATACTTGTAACTCTCAACTTGTCGACAAGAAGACACTGTAATGAAAGAATCTGTCCGAGAGCTGTAAGTCAAGGGACCAGGCAGAAGAAAACCAGGTAAAAAACGGCCAAAAGCATAGCTTTCCTGTTCAAACAGCATAAGCATCCCATCCATGGACTGTATGCATATCAAATCTCGACCTAAGGAAAGCAAAAAAAAAAGAAATACAAAGGAAACAAATCAATGTTATTTAAATAGTTTCAATCTTAAAATTGCTAGTAAATTAAATTTGTACTTATAAGTAACCCTAACAAAAATAAGATTAATTTTAATTTACACAAGTGTTTACCATGAGAAAGAACACTAAATAGTCCAACCTCAATAAAAGCTTATTTACTAAAATAAACAAACTAGATTTTGGGGGGAATAACATTCAGAATATATTAAGAGCATAAAAGAGTTAGATATTGTATTTCAATCCAAAATCCTTGAAGATATAACTATTACCATTTCAGTTTCAAGAAATGTTTCAATACTCCCAGAACCGCAAATTATTCTGGTTCTTAAATGTCTATATACCTTATAAGCAGTCATAACAACTGTGGTTTAAAAATAACATATTCCACTCTCTGAAATCTACTTAAGCAACATAACAGGAAGGCCCATAAGGATGTATTGTGAAAATAATACACACTTTCCATTCACATTTTCTCTCTTCTAGGAAGGAAAAAACAAAACAGGCCCACTCGGAGTTACCAATAAGACTAAAAAAACTAAATTAAAAAAAAAAAAAAAACAGTTTGGAGTAAATTACTTCAAGCCTTGTCCATTATTCAGCCATCTCGAGACATGACTAAAAACATGACTTGTTATGCCTCAAGTATACTAATCTAAATTCCAAGTCTCATTTTAAAGACTTCTGAGATCAGAAGCTGATTATCTAGTTAGCATTTCATATGCAAGGTAGACATTCAAACAATATTTTGTGTGCATTCAAAGTGAGAGCTATACCAGTAAGACTAGCACCTTCTGAAGCTGACAGAAGTATTTCTTCTGAATTCAGAGATAAGCCAAACAAAAAATGAAATACTTGTAATTCAGAATGTCTATTCACCTCCATTAGAATACTCCATTTTGTTTCAGAAATCATTCTTTTTGCATGAAGGACCCAAACAAATTGTTTTTTCACTAAGCTCTACCCTCAATCCTTTAAAAACTGTTTTCTAACATAGGAAGGTGAAGCAAAACAAAAATAGACTAAATCATTCTTACACTTAAAGGTAATAAAGGTCAAAGAGATATTCAATATCTGAAAAAAAACAAATGTAAAAGCACACTGCAAAACACTGTCCAACTTCACTACGATTCTTCATAGAATCTTTAACTACTTAAAAGTAAACAGTAGTGCAATAGACCAGCAGTAAATCATATTACTTGTCCTTGTGATCAAAACATAGAATAAAAATATAGTTTAGGGTAAAAACAGAAAAAAAAAAATGAAGGAAGGTAAAGCAGCTGGGTTCTTTCCACTTGCCTTCCATCATCCCTTTTACAGAGTTTCCTATTTTTTTATAAACCATGTTGCAAATGTCAACCATTTGACAGGAAAGATGTTTGAAAATGTAACTCATGTCATTCATTTAGTAGAGGCAAAGCTGAATCTCTCAGTCTCTAGTGAAGAAGGCGACATACTTCAATCCTTCACACCAATAATTATATCGATAGAATTGTAGAATTTCAACAGCGTAATTTCAGGAGCACTGGTGACATCTCAAACGCTTCATCACAACACTTCTTTCTTCCCTTACGTTCTACAGAGACCTTTTCTGAAAAACTTAAAGGTCATTCTTAATTAATGCAGTCCTGTTGGTTTCATCTATTTAAGAACTACTGAAGTGTATCCATTTTGAGGGATAACTTTAACTGGCAGTATCAAGCATTTAAATTTTGCGTTAGAAAGGAATAATAGCATTTCCAATTGACAAATACATAAATTAAAATATAGGAAACAATTTTATTCAATATTAGAAAAATCCCTTAGCCCCTACTAAACATGAGAAGAGTACTGCATTGATCAAGAATCCTTGGAGGCTTTGGAAAGAAACTTAGCTAAGAAACAATGAAAACTCATCTTTTTAAGCTGCAAAGTGTCAGAATCTATACTAATAAATTAAAAAGTTATACAAAAGCAATTCAATGTGGAAATCATTAAAGTACTGCTCAAAAGTAGTCAGACTGACAATTTGACTTCAGTAACAGTCAAAATAATGTATCTTTTGGGGTTTTTTTTCTACTATTCTAAAGTTCGTAGCACTACACTGCAAACTTGAAATATTTCTGTTTCCTTTTCCATGTGCAGATTAAACTCATACAGCCTAATAGGAAATGTAAACTCTCTCCTTCTGTTAACAGCAAATGCAATTGACTAAATGTAATCATTTTTGAGAGAATTATGGGTTTGACACAGATCTCCAAAAGCATTTTCTAGCAAGACCAATTGTTTTAGAGCTGTAATTTTCCTAGGATTTTCTACACAGACTTTTTAAATTATAAAGCAGGGTGTAGGGCTTCTGTTCAATCTTAGAATTCATTGCTCATAAAAATCATAAACATATTCAACAGTATACAAGCACATTAGATATACATACACACATTCCCCCTTTTAAATGTGCCTAACTAGTACATTTTCTCTGAAATTGCTTGTATGAAGCAGCTTTATTAAGCCTTTACCATTTACCCTCTTCAATATTCTTCATACGACAAATTACAGAATTACCTGATTTATTCATAACTTGTAGCTGACATTCTGCACCTGAAATACATGGCATTCAAGAGGTTACAGCAGCTACTGATCGTATTCTGAATGAACATTTGGTTTGCTGCTTATACTGACTCTCTGAAACACTAGCCAAAAACACTTCAATGACTTTATTTACCTATGATTCAGAAATGAATGGAGTGATCTCTAAATAAGTACCTTACACACTTCCGTTAAAAAATAGAGCAAGATGCATATGTGAATTCGAAAGGTATTTAACATTAAGGTTCACGCAATCCTGCTTTTTGTCACTAACAGTTGACACAATCAAATACTATTACTGTAAATAAAATTTAAAAAAAAAAAAAAGAAAAATAATGTATTCGTAAAAGAACTGTAGCAACTATACAAGTATTACTTGAAGCACACTAAGGCTATGAGGAGAAAAATGAGCAAAACCCATCTAATGTTTTGCTACTGCTGGCAGTAACAGTCCTGCTCACCTCCTTCCCTCTGGGGCTCTAGCTCCCCTTGCTCAGGTCACACAGTTCCTCCCCACTCCCAAGCCAGGTCTGGTACTTACCCGACAGCCATTAAGTTGACAGAAATACACGATCCTGAATTCATAATGTTTTTAAAAAGCGTCAGATGAGGGAATCACAACCTTACATAAATTACTCCAGACAAGCATAGGAACTCCCAGGGGTGACCTGGAAAGGATGAAGCGTGACACGGCTCCAGGGGTGATGGTTAAGGACATGAAGACCTCACTGGTTTTCATAGAATCATAGAATAACCAGGTTGGAAGAGACCCACCGGATCATCGAGTCCAACCATTCCTATCAAACACTAAACCATGCCCCTTAGCACCTCGTCCACCCGTGCCTTAAACACCTCCTCTTGGATCCTTCTGAAGAAGGAGAAGGGCACAAGAAAGACAGGATATACCCTGTTGGCCAACAACTGGTTGCACTGCAGGTATCTACAGCAGTTTCATTTTATGGCCATATGACCCTCTTTGAGGATGGACAGCTGTTTGGAAGAGACAGAATCCCCTGATTAAATTCAGCAAAAGTATCCTTGCCAACAGGCTTGCCAACTCAGTGAGAGCAATTTACATTAGGAATGACAGGGGAGGGAGAGATTTTGAAACAATCAGGTGAAAGAGCGGTTGATATGCAAGCAAAATGCCCTGAGAAGACATGAACAGAAGGGACATAGCAATCAACAAAACAGGGCTGATTTGGAATCACTTCAAGCACAGGAATCCAAGTAAGGAAGTATCCGTGGAACAGCAATCTTAGGGATAAAGCTCTCATAGCCTTTCTGAGTGCTTCTGAAATGTTTCTGCCGCACACAAGGTATAGGGAGAAACTGGAAGTTACAGGGCTCTGACCTCATTGGGATCACAGAGACATACTGGGCTAGCTTACATGAGTGGAGTGCTGCAATGGATGCATTTAGACAGAGTAGGATGGTGATGAGGAGTTGTCCATTTTAGCAAAAAAAAAAAAAAAAAAGAGAACCCCAAATGCATAGAGTTCTGCCTGGGGACCAGTGATGAGCCAGTCAGGAGCTTAAGAGTCAGGATTATTGAGAAGACCAGTATGGAGGGCCTGCTATAGGCCACCTGATCAGGAAAATGTGGATGAGCCAACTTTCAGACAACTGGCAGAAGCTTCATATGGGTGGCTCTGGTTCTTCAAGGTGAAAACTTGAGCCGGCCTGGTATCTGTAAGGAGGACAACAGCAGGGCACAAGAAATCTAGGAGGTTTCTGTAACACACTGACAAAAATTTCCCAACTCAGGTGACTGATGAGCCAAACCAGAGAGGTGTTCTGCTGGACCTGATACTTACCGGCAAAGGATATGAAGGCTGGAGTAAAGCCTCAGCTACAGTGACTATGACATGTTTAGGAGGATGATCAGCATAAGTTCAGATGCATAAGCAGGGCATAAAACAGGACCAAAGCCCTAGATTTAGGGAGAGCGAACTTCAGCCTCGTCCCAGATCTGCCTTGTCATGGATCTCCACATGGACATTGAGCCATTAACCACTACTCTCTGAATATAACCCTCCAACCAGTTTCTTATCCATCGTACTGTCCATCCATCAAATCCATATCTCTCCAATTTAGAGAGGAGGATGTTGTGGGGCACCGTGTCAAGGGCTTTACCGAAGTCTAGATAGATCACATCTGTCGGTTTACCTGTGTCCACTATCTTCAAGAGGGGCAAGCAGGAAGATCCAGGGAACCTGGGAAGGTAATGGAGAAACTAATGCTCATAGAAGCCATTTCCAGACACATGTAGGACAAGAAGTTGATCAGGAAAAGCCAGGATGGATTTACAACGGTAAAAACATGCTTAACCAACCTGTCTTCTACAAAGAGGTGACTAGCTTTGTGGATGACAGGAAATCAGTGGATGCATTTACCCTGAGTTTAGGTGCTGCCTTCCACAGCATCCCCATGTTCAAGCTGATGAAGTCAAGCTGATAAACTCAACGCTACTTAAAGTGTGCAATTAGGTGGACTGAAGACTGGTTAAACTGCTGTTATTCAGACAGACCTCCACAGACTGGAGAAGTAGGTAGACATGAATGTCATGAAGGTCAAAGAGAAATGTGAGGTCCTGCCCCAGGAAGGAATAACCATCAGCACAAACTGGGGCCAATCAGCTGGAAAATAGCTCTGCAGAGAAAGACCAGGGGTTCACCTGGATGAATTATACCATGAGCCAGCAATGCGTCCTTGCAGCAAAAGCGGCCAACAGCATCCCAGGCTGCATTAGGAAGAGTGTCACCAGGAAGCTGAAGGAAGCTACTCAGTACTGGTGTGGCCACATCCAGACTACTGTGTCCTGTTCCCACCAGGGAAATACCGCAGCAAGTCCAGCAAAGGGCCACAAAGATGATAAACTGGTACACATTTCAGATAAGAAGCTAGAGAATTGAGGCTGTTCAGCCTGGAAAATACATGTTTCAGAGGAAATTATAGAACCATAGAATCACCAGGTTGGAAGAGACCTCTTGGATCATCAAGACCAACCATTCCTATCAACCAATAAACCATATCCCTGAGCACCACATCTACCTGTCTTTTAAATACCTCCAGGGATGGTGACTCAACCACCTCCCTGGGCAGCCTCTGTAGTGCCCAGTGACACTTTCGGTGAAAATTTTTTTTCCTGATATCCAGTCTGAACCTCCCCTGGTGCAGCTTGAGGCCATTCCCCCTTGTCCTATCACCTGTCACTTGCGAGAAGAGGCCAGCACCCTCCTCTCTACAACCTCCTTTCAGGTAGTTAGAGACAGCAATGAGGTCTCCCCTCAGCCTTCTCTTCTCCAGGCTAAACAACCCCAGTTCCCTCAGCCACTCCTCGTAAGACCTGCTCTCCAGCCCCCTCACCAGCTTCATCACTCTGCTCTGGACTCACTCCAGAGCCTCAACATCCTTCTTGGGGTGAGGGGCCCAGAACTAAACACAGGATTCAAGGAGCGGTCTCACCAGTGCCGAGTACAGAGGGAGAATAACCTCCCTGGACCTGCTGGTCACGCCGTTTCTGATCCGAGCCAAGATGCCATTGGCCTTCTTGGCCACCTGCGCACACTGCTGGCTTATGTTCAGTCGGCTGTCAACCAACACCCCCAGGTCCCTCTCCTCCAGGCAGCTTTCTAGACAGACTTCCCCTAGTCTGTAGCACTGCACAGGGTTGTTGTGCCCCAAGTGCAGGACCCGGCATTTGACCTTGTTAAACCTCATGCCGCTGGTCTCAGCCCAGTGTCCAGCCTGTTCAGATCCCTTTGTAGAGCCTCCCTACCCTCCAGCAGATCGACACTTCTACCCAGCTTAGTGTCATCCACAAACTGAGCCCTGGAGAACACCACTTGTAACCGGCCTCCAGCTGGAGTCAACTCCATTTACTACTACTCTCTGAGCCCAGCCATCCAACCAGTTTTCCACTCAGGAGAGTGTGCACCTGTCCAAGCCAGACGCAGACAGTTCCCTTATCAGAATGCTGTGAGAAACTGTGTCAAAGGCTCTACTGAAGTCCAAGAAGACTACATCCACAGCCTTTCCCTCATCCAATAAGTATCATCACCAATGACCACAAATAACTAATGGGAGAGAATGAACAGACAGAGATAGACTCTTCTCTGTGGCACTCATTTACAAGACAAGTGTCAACAAGTACAAACTGTATCACATGAAATTCCATCTGAACATCCTTCCATGGACATATTCAAAATAGAACTGCACACAGTCCTGGGCACATTTTACCTGAACCTGCTTGGGAAATGGAATTGAAGTAGATGAAGTCAAGAGAAGAATCATTCAAATAAGGCACTCAAGACGACACTGCTTGGTTTCTCTGATCTACTCCAAGGCACTATGGTAGATACCTGTTCCTCTAGGCTGTGAAAGTTCATGGGATTTAGTCCTATCCCATACTGCTAATCAGCAAAGAGTAGAAATCATTAAAAGAAACTTGAGATGGTTTGCACTTGTATGCTATCAGTGTTAATCATAGTATTATTAAGATCAGAAGAAAAGAGGCGGCCACTAAAAAAAGACCTCCAAGGTCATCAAGTCCAACCATCAGCCCAACACCATGCCTACTAAACCATGTCCCAGAGTGCCACATCTACATGTCCTTTGGTGATACCTAGCTTGCATCTCCCAACAGTTGCTGACATTATTATCACATTACTAATACAGTCCAGAAAAATTATGAGTCAGCCAGCTGTATAAAACTACAAGTAACCAGTAAAAGTACTGAGAAACTTGTACAAACACAGATCACTAGGAAAAGGTGCCAATCCACTGGTTGCCGCCAACCTCTCTAAGGTATAATTAACTTAAAGTATAACTATTGGATACTACAAATAACTAGTGGCATTTTTGACAACAAGAAAATAGTGCTTAAGAATCTAGATGTCTGTGTGATCATGGTTATTCTACATCCGTTATTCCAAAATCACATACATTCACATTCAGCTTTCACAGGCATACTGAAAACCCTCTAAACACATTACATTAGCTAACTGTTCAGTTCCACTATTATTTTACATCTTTCTCAAGAATACAGCCCTGTAAGTCTGGGTATAGAGTCTTCAAACTTCCCTTTCACAGTTTCCTATGAATTTCTCTGCCATCAGAAGTGCACTACAGAATAAACCTGCATTTGATTGCCCCACTTCCAGAAACTTAACTTTCCATGTATAGCTTCAGAGGAGCTCCCTGCTATCTAAAACATGAAGACAAAAACATTACAGCTATCAGCTTTAAAAACATTTAAAGGCACAGTAGTAGAACACATTTGTATTTTGGTTTCTGAGGCTTCTAATTTTTCATCTTTTCTTCCCAAGAAAGGTATAGATAGAACTAGGGGAAAAAATTAAAATTGTGCATAAAATAATTCAAAAAAATATTACAAAAATAATTATGTTTATGCTGCTATTCCGCTGTTTTGAAAAGTTCTAAATATTGCTTGATAGATCATACAATTTAAAGACATGAAAGTGAATGCCCTTACTAACACAGAAATCTTAAATATTTTGTAATAGAATTAAAATTCAGGTACTACTAGTTAGACTGATGCTTGTGGACAGCTTCTGAAAACAACCTTCAGGATTTAAGCTTTTCTAAAATATAAAATTTAGTTATTAATTTCTACTCTTCAGCTACAATTGGTATGCAGTGGTAATCTAGTAGATATATTACAATTCAAATAACAGAAGAAAGTAAAGGTCAGTAGAGGTGTTGAGGCGTTACTGCTTAAGTAAAAAGTAGTAATAGCTCCTGCTGTCATGTAGATTATGAATATCAATCTTATTCTTACCAATTTCATTACCTCATGAAAATGATGAATAGAAGAACTATAGCACATTCTACAATATATATGAAGCTACATGTCATTTCAGACATGGAAGCATTCACCTTTAACATTCATAATCCCTAATCATACACAAATATCATTGATAAAGTAGCTCCTGTTTTAACAGTTGTGATATGATTGAATATGACATGACATAATATGACAAGTTATTTAGAGAACTTAAATGATCTCCAAGCATACTGCAGTACTGAACCATACTGTCTAAAGAAAGAAATATACTTCAGGCACCCAAGACTGAATCAGTAATCACTCTTTTGCCTTTAAGAGCATAGCATCACTTCTTAATATACCTACCACTCCATTCATCATGTTTGTGTTGTTCTTACCCAGTAATTTTCAAATTTGGATTTTAACTATCTTGTACTAGTGGATCAAACTCCAATTATCCAAAACATTACACGTAAAGCATAATTAAAGAAAATTAAATTGTGCATGATCTCTCATTTCCCAACTTTTTATAGGTCATCTTATTTCCTCTGGCCATTTGTTTTTAATGTGTAGTTTGTGAATGGAGTTTTTATGCTTCACTTTAAGAAATGCAGTCTTCCGAAAGCTCAGCCAGAAATGTCCATTTCAAAAAAGCTTATTGCAGCCAGTTGGCTTTGCCAGTGACTTATTTATAAAGTGAAAATATAACCCATAGTGTTTTCTGCAGATCAGGTGGAATTACTTAGTGTACTCTACATAGTTTCAACAGCTTGTGCCTCAAGAGGAATGTCTCTCAGCCAGAAAGCGTTACTTTTAAGCACAAGTCCAGCTACTGTTGTTTTGCAGTTCTGTTATTCTAGGATGATATGAATATATTTACGTCACAGTTTTAAACCACAACATATTTTTAGAGCTAATGCAAGGCCAAAATGAGAGGCAGGTGGTAGCTCTTTGAAATACGCTTCTAATTAAAGCTATTTTGGAGCTCAATTTTTTTGCATGTTGATGATTTCCTCTACTCTGAGTCTCCCCTCTGGCATAAAATCATTTTGTAGTACATTATGTAATCACAAGGCCTGAGCACCATATGAAATCATGCAATGAAAAATACAGTATCAAATGAGATTAAATTAGACATCAGAAAAAGCTTCATGAAGTTACAGATTTCAGGGAAATATCAGTAGAGGTAACTTCATTGCCTTCATGGGCAATCAAAAGCTTCAGTGAAAAGCCTTGTATGGAAGGAAGCATCAGTGAAATAAAGTGAAAAGATAAGTTGGCATTTATAAGACACCCAGAAGCCTAAGAGCTCTTTAATGATATATGGGAAATGTTTTCTTAATTTGACAATAGAAAAGTTAAATCCACGGTGCACTGGCCAGTGAAGCAATGTACACAAACTGTAGTCCAACATACTGGGACAGAAATTAGCATCCTGACTGGAAACACAGTTCTCCTTCATTGTTGAAATCTGCCGTCCAAATTTTCTCCCAGCATAGAAGACAGTCTCCTCTAGTTCAAATCCATTTTGAAGAATTCAACTTGCTGCTGAGTGCAGCTCCTATAGCAAAACAGATCTGGGTCAACTGTGAGGAAGTCACTTCAGAAATCATTTCTGACTAATGGAAAAACCATTTGAAAATACGTGGGGCAGTTCTTAAAACAATGTATGCCTAAGAGCAAGCAAGTCTTCAGCTACTTCCCTAACCCATAGCAGGAAGCATATGTCAGCGTGCATTCAGAAAGAACTCTGAATTGACTATCACAATGGTCTGGTGGCTACTCATTGCATTTACTACAGAAGGGATCGAAGTTCAGGACTTCAGCTGCAGACGACCTGACAGCACTGCCAAGGTAGTGCAATACCCTGAACACACATAAAGAGGACAAGGAAAAGTATCCTGTATCACTCAATGCTAATGCATGTACCCTTCCCAAATGATACACAAAGTGTGCATATGCTCCAGCTGAGATTTACTAAGTGCTTTTCTTTCCAACAGGGAGGAAATAAAAATAGAGAAGTGGATAGGAGTTTAAGAGAAACTAAGGCAAGTGTGTAAGGAATCCTTATTCTACTGATGGTAGCTTTAATTATTTTCTAATCCCTTCCAGATATAAAAGTAGTGCATTAAAACATGTTCACAAGTCCCAGCACACAAGACGCTCCTTCTGCAACAGCCCACTTTGTAAGAAGTCTCCCTGGTCAGGATACAGGAAAACATGCAGTTAAAGCTGCCATGAGGAAAAAAAAAATATATATTCTTTTTTTTCCTCTGCCAACATGCTGTATTCTCTCTAACTAATCTCTTAAGATTTCTGCCTGCCATACAGCATAAGAAGGATTTTAGACAGAAAGGGAAAACTGAACGTTAAAGCATATCCAAAGGCCAATCAGCCCTCACTCGCACAATCAATCCTTTAGAGACCTGTGATATACTCCTTTATTCTTGATCTGACTATTACTACATAAGATGACATTGTTAAGTTATGAAACTTGGGGATGATTCCATTAAACCTTATAATGACCTGAGGTGGTGGAAGGACCCTTAAGAAAAACATTAGTATGGTTCAAAGGAGCACAAGAGACTGACATCCAATACACAGATTCGAAAAGTATCACAGCTGCAACATCCAGCACACAAGTTCCCACTGAAAGAAACCTGGTATTTGGCACTGTGTGGATATGGGAAATAAAGTCTACCCCCCAAAGAGATTATAGTACTAAAATGTGTTTATTACAACCTTCATATTAATCAAAGTTTTCCCCACATTCAAAATTATAGTGCAAGAAATAGTCTCAGAAAAAATGTTCAGGCAGTTGTGGAAGCAGCATCACATAGTTGTTCTTTTTACAACACAGCAGATTAATTACAGAGAGTATAAATTGAATGGGTCTTGAAAAGTGACCACTGAAAAATCAATATGCCCATGGTAGAATGACTGTATGCATAAATTAAACTGAATAATGATTCTTGAAGAAATGGTAGAATTCTTTTTCCTTAAATTCTGTTTCTTGCCTTAACTTGCTCAGTAACTTCTTTTCAAGCCCTGGAGACTGCAGGTATGTTCTTTAAAGCCCCTGCATTCATAGAGGTCTTGCAATACTGACGTATACTTTTTTCTAAAGAAGGTAGAAATTCTAGTCTGAGAGCCCTTCCAATGACAAGCTGTCCTCATCTGGTTATACATATGATACACTATAAAAATATTATAGAACTTCTTACTGAACTAGCTAATCTCCCACAAATAAAAGTAAAATAAAGACAAGTACTGTCAGCAGTTAGCCATCCAAATCGATAGCTTTTGACTGAGGAATTATTTAAGGCACATGGATGTTTTTAATGAATCACAAATCAACAGCAGACCTTTCACTGAACTTAATTAAAGTTGCATATAGACCCCATTTTGCAGTATTTTAGGTACTTTCAAAAGTTATCAGTAGCATCTTAAGTCACCATCGTGCACTAAATCTACCATCTTTAAAATTCTCTTTAAGATGGACCTGAAAACCTAAAACCAAACAGAACAAAATCCCTCTGTTAAAACCCAGTGAAATCCCCCATCTTTTCTCCAACTTCTCCATTTCTAGTCTCCTTAGCGTAAGAAACTTCATAATTCCTAAGCACTTCCCAAAACACTGATTCTTTGATAATTTTTTGATAGAGAACTGTTGAAAATATTTGCTGAAGAATGCTTTCTGAAATATGTGAATTCACATCTACAGAATTCATTTAAAAAATAGTTATTAATAAAGTCTAAGCAGTCTGAAGCCTACAATGCAAAACTGGGAGTTTACATTACAGAATTTTGGGTGGAACACCTATACCTATTCAAGAAGTTTCACATATCCTATTAAAATTAGAAATAAATAGCTTGACTAAATATCCTCAAAGACACCAACAAAATGCAGCTACTTCTCACATTCAGTTCATTTGTCTATAGGCCAGCAACCATCACACAGAAAAGACTAACTCTTACTTTGTGGTCAAATAGGTCAGTGAATTATTGTCTTTATCAAAAAAAAAATAATAAAAATAGCCATCCCTATTGATTTCCTTATTGGCAATCTCAGGAAACACAGCATAGATGTAACAAGCAGGAACAATTTGTTATCTTGTATTTTAAGACTGTTGGAAGCACATTGCAAATACTCAAATGATCTTATTACTTTGCCACTAACCTTGCAAAATAATATTTTCGTACTCTTGCAGGTAAGCAAGTTGACACATGCTTTCGTTCCAAACAATCATCATACTAAAGAAGCAGTTGAATATATTTTATTTCTGCTGTAATCCTTCTTTGCCCTTTTTATTCACTGTAGTCAAATACATTTGAGGGAGGGAGGTATTCATATTTATCTTTATTAAACACCATGCTTATAATCAAGACTTAGTCATGTTAAATAAACTGAAAACTTTAGCAAGGCTGCAGCATTATTTCTTTAAGTTATGAACACCTTATACAAGGGGCAACAGAGCAGGCAATCATGGCAATGCATGATGAAAATTAATTTTGAATCCAATTACTCAAAATTTTCTTTTTTCTCTGCTAAACTTTTTGTGCTGGATTGCTTTTTTTAAACTCCTCAGAACTCTCCTGTTCCCCTAAAAGTTTAAAACTTCGCCACTTGAAATGACAGCATTGTACAGCACCAGTAGGTTCCAGCAGGGAAAGGCTCTGCTACCTAGTAAGAATTACAATTAATGTAAGCTCAAGTCATGCTGACCAAAGCTTGCATTGCCCCCGAGGGGAAAATACAGCAGCCCTACACAAAACAAGTTTATAAAATTAAGTCTAGCTAAAGTTTTCCTTTTCCTTTTCTCTAGCTTCTTGAACTTCTAGTTATTTGGTGACACTAAGTTTTATTCATCTGCACATGCACAGCTGTCCAAGTTTCCCAATGATAAACCTATCAATAAGGACTAGAAGAAGTTGTGACCACGATCAACACCGACTGGGTACCACAAAACTGTAATTCTCCTCATGAATCTGAAGTAAAATTACCTTGTCACATTTTTACTGACCTTTATCTCCTGTTGCTAGTCTTCCCTCTCACTTCTGTACAGGCAAATGTCTTTGCATTCTTTTCTGTGTTTGGAGGATACACGCAAATCTAGTCACCACTACCTTATTAGGTACTTATTAGAACTTATTTCTCCAAGAAAATATCTCTTTAATTACATAGTAGAGCGATTTCTAACAGGAAGATTTGCACCGAACAGAATACCCAAAAGTACAATCAGTAAAAAGCATCATATATTATCATAGAATCATAGAATAGTCTGGGTTGGAAGGGACCTCAAATACCACCTAGTTCCAAACCCCCTGCCATGGGCAGAGACACTTTCCACTACATCAGGTTACTCAAAGCCCCATCCAACTTGGCCTTGAAGATACATTTCACCCCTCTAGGAAAAGCAACTGTCAAGGGCTTGGCGACCTTCCAAATAAATTTCTATGAGTTAGAGAATTTTTTGTGATGGAATAGTCATAGATGAACACTAGAAAAGATAAACAAAAGCTATATACACAGATTTCTGAAAAACCATTTAGATGATGAAAGGGACTAACTAGAAACTAAAACTGCCTTCTTTTGGATAAAACAAGTATGGGGCAGCAAACATCTGATAGACAAATATATCCACACAAAATTCTGGAACATCTAATAAGAAAATGCATATGAAAATAATAAAGCTGTACATAGGTTTGAAGTAACAGAAAATTCATCATGCCAAGCTATTTATTAGGCTGGGTAATAACATATAATGTACTCCTAAACTTTAGAGACAGCTTCTCTAAACTTCAGTAAAACATCTGATATGATCTCAGACCATTGTCTCACAGGAAACCAGAGAATAACAGGCAATAGCACGAAGAAGAAGAAGAATCTAGGGACTAGGGCAGGATGATGAACTAAATACGAGTCAACAATATGTCACCAAAAAGACAAATGCAAAATTGGATCATCATTAATATACATACACTATTAAAAACATATGAGGTAATTCTTGTTCTGCTTGGCACTCGCTGATTCTTGGCAAGAGTACTGCAGAAGCCATAACCTCACATGCAAAATACAAAACATTTTATATTACCAGTGCACACATTTGAGTAACATACTTCAAAAAAAAAGAAATTAGAAAACACATTGTATAAAAATGTATGAAAAGTTTTGCAAAACAAGTCTTTCACTTTCATACACAACAGCGCTCAGAGTTATGTAATTCTACAATTGTTTTTGACTTCATTTTAATTACAGTGCTTTGTTTAAATGACATGCAGATTAAGATTATCTGAAAATTTATAACTGAAGTTCTCGCATACTGAAGGCAATGGGCGTTTTTACTTCAGCTAAGCTATGCTCTTACTCATTACTGTTAAGTTGAGGAAGGGGAAGGAAGTGGATGGTAAGAGATTCAGAGACCATTTTCCTTGATTTTTTTCCATTCAGATGTTTAATCTAGAGAAGAAGTTCTAACTCCATTATTTTAAAAAAGCAGTGAAGAGTTTCCAAAGTTACATGAGAAACCATTTAGAAGTAGTCATCAGCAGATTTATTCCGTGAAAAAAAAAAAAAAAAAAATCAGGAAGACAAAGACTTTCAAATAATCTGTCATTATCCAGAAGCAATTTAACAGGAAGGTAGCAGTTAAACATTCTGCTCCCTAATAGAACTAGCCAATAAATCAAAGTCCAAATTTATACTGCTGCTGTATTTAAACATAGTCATAAGAATCATTTAACCTTACGGCATAAAGCTCAGCTGATAATTTTTTTCTGACTAGCACCTAATAAAATTCATTCTTGCAGAATTGTGGAAAAGTTAAGCACAGTCTACCCTTCTTATAAAGTTTCCTGTTACAAGGTTGCATGGTTTACACATATGTTGTATTTCATTATTAAAAAAATTCCTCCATATAGCACCCTCTTTGTTGTAACACTCAAACACAATTTGCCTCTAGGCCAGTACTATAATGAAAGTAAAATGAATTCACAGCCATTTGCTTAAAAAAGATAGGTTCAAGGCATTTTCACACTTTTTTGCCTGTAACTTTTTCATGTCAAAGCTGTATTTTCTTTTTTCCTTCCCTTTGCTATTGTTTTATTATTTCCTTTTATTGGTACAGTATCCATTGAACAACTTCAAATAAATCTTAACTATTCTGGAAGCCAACTTGAGGCTTTAAAAAAAGATTAAAAAAGTAAATTCCTAAACCTATGCATTACTAGGGGGATCCAATTCTAAATCATTTATCAACTCATTTAAAGAGGCTATGTAAAAACAGGATTAACGCACTGATTATTTAACTATTACATAATGCAAATAAGTTTCGTGGAACCGCATAATACAGTAATATCGGGTTTGCAGTGAAAATAAAAAGCCATTATCTATAAGTCAACATCATTCAAAAATACCTCTGCAATTAAGAAAGCAAAGTTACTAACCTATGCTTTCCCTCTGTCACTAAACAAAATAAGTATTCTATTCAAGAGTAACCCAAGAGTTTGTCTGTCCCACTGGAAAAAATCAATACGCTGTTTCTTTAGTTTTTAAGTAGAAGGCAAAATATTAATATCACAAATTGAAAAAGAAAAATGAAATTGTTGAGAATATTTATATACTCACATTAACATACCACTTATGCCCTGGAGAACAACCACAGAACTCAACCTGCACCTGGAAAATCTCATCCTCCTCTTTATATACGGTTCTCAAAGTGCAGAATTTTAGTGTTCACTCTTTATAAACTGTTGTTTGTTAATACATGAGCTACTATCCTGCCCACCATTCAGTCTAATGCACAACTGACCACAGGAAATTTGTCACAAACTCTAAAGCTACCTAAGCTTCAAGTAACAGTGGTTTTGTTTTTACTTTCAAGCGCTTCTCCGTTCTTTATATCATTTCAGCAGCATTTACTGCATGCACTTTCCTCAAACAAGTCACATCTGACCCAAGGCAAACAAGGCAAAGAATGAAATTGTGGCCTGATCTGCATGTTTTTACGTAGCAGTAGTAAGGGTACTTTCCTTTTAGCACACAAGAGCCGAATACCATCATTTCTCATAAGCAGGCTCCATCCACATCAGTAAATCTCTCTCTTTATTATAAGGTCAGGCACAAGTAGTGTATTGACTCTTTTTCAAGATGTAGAAGGATTTAGCCTAACTGCTACAAGCCAGCTGAGTTGTAATACATTCAACAGAAATCGCTAATCTAGGAATAAGAGTGATTTTCCAAGTTATCGTCTCTTTCTCAGATTTCTCCAAGGGCAGAACAATACACCACATCTAAATAACTCTCAATGCGAACAAGAAAGTCAAGACATAGGACAGAGTTCAGTTCTATATGTTGCAGGTACAAAATAAAGATCATGCAGCACTGATTAGCTAAACATCATAGCTAAACATAACAAGAAGGTTATAAAACTTAATTATGAACTAATATGAACTTTCTTGACCCAAGTTAAAAATTAGTTTTGCCTAATGCCAATTGCCTGCAAATCTTCTATTGTACCAATATGAAAATTCATGATTCCTAAGTAAGAAGTTGATCATTGAATCTCAACTATCTATAAGGAGTTTTAATATAACCACTTGAGGATGGTTCACTCCTATTGTTTCAGATAACTGACGCGAACGCTGGCAAATTAACCAACATTTCTGCACAGCTAGAACAGATCCAATTCAGCATTATTCTATCATAATTAAAAGAACTAGACCCAAGAGATACGAAGTCTACCAAACAGAACACACTACATGATTTTGGTGGAAGTGTAAACAAAAAAGAATGAAAACAAACTATGATCAAATTACGCCAATCATTTGATGTAATAATGGCTCAAAATCTAATCGCTACATACTTAACATAGAAAAAAGTTCTCACCGTTTTATGATACACTCCTAATTTTAATTAAGATTAAACAATATGCAGAATATCGCTTAACACTTGACTATTTCTAAATGAATAGCACGTTTATGCCTTAAGAACTGAATTGGAGGTACACTGCTGCATAAAGAAGAGTAAGAAAGAAAAGGAATTCTCATCTAAGACACTATATTCAAGTCAGTTGCTTCAGTCCATTCCATTCTTTTAACAATCTCAAAATATGCAACTCACTCACCAGAAACTTTCTTTCAGCAGTGACTTTAAATCAGACAAATGTTCCATCATTTAGGTTTTACCAGCCCAGTACAACATTTTAAATTATTTACTTGCCCTCAAAAATCTTAATACTTCACAGAAGATACTATCCAGTATGCAAACTAGAGTTCTAAACCAGCACATCTCATGCTTTGTCTAGTACACCCACTGTTGTAAAATCAGCACAGCTGCCTCTGCACCACACAGCAACCACAGCAGCGTAAGAACATCCTTGTTCACATTAGAAACACTCAAATCATCTTTGATAGACAGGGTAATAAGAAGAAAGCCTTGCATTTAGGTAACCAAAGATTCCAAACAAGCCTAAGAACTCAATGATTTTCTCACTTCCCTCCCAAACAAAAATATAAGCCAGAGTTAAACAAACTATACTCTTGCTATTATAAACTGATCAGATTTATAAACGTAATCTTACCCTATAGATTGGCACTTGACTGAAGTATATTCTTATAAAGACTCAGAATGACATACTACAAATATGAAAACAAAAAATAGTCTCCAAGATATTGTAAGCTATCAGTAACCATCACTTCATAAAAATGAAAGCTGAATTGTTAATACAGTAATCTCTGGTTGCATAACGGCATAAGGCCTGACTTTATAAAAATTAAGTGATGAAATAGGTTGTATAAAGTAAAATTTTATAGACTGGAGTCCTCACCACAGACAAGGGTGCAATACAAATTATAAAAGTGTATGCTTTTTCACATTAATTTTCTTTAGGAAAAAAAATGAATAAAAAAGCTTACAGCAGAGTCATGTAAAATTCTTTACATTTTACATTTTAAATAAAACATGAAGACTGTACAGCCTGTTCATTACTTAAGGGCTGTGACATCTTGTGGCTAGGTTAAGAGTTCACTTGGCTGAAAAATGGCTTTCGGCACTACTAATTCATGGTTTTATCATGAATCATCTTTTCTAAAAGATCTAAATGCTAGAATAAGAGCACTGAAGGACAAACTCAACTTACAGCTTTTAGATCTTGAGGAAGAGCTCAGAAATATGAAAAGCAGATATATGCATTCTACATAACAAAAGGCAATGAATCCAAATTTAAGTTCAATTTTCGAAAGTCTGGGGTGACAATACAGAATAGTTTCAAAATAAAATGATTAGTTCATCTTCCTATGTCACTTAACAGTTTCATGTTCTCATTTTCGCACCGGTGTTCAGAGAAGCAAGGAATAAAGAGAGAGAAAGCAGCAAAAGAACACAGAATTCTGTATTATAATCCTTCCCTTTGCTACAGATTTTTAAAGTTGTAAGTAGGTCACAACTAACTGCCTACATAGCACTTGATTTATATATTCATCTTTGTAGGATTTTTCCATTTACTTTTGTTTTTTTAAACATTTCCATTAGCTTTGTTTAGTTATCTAGATAAACATATAAGGGACTTCCTTGTTATTTCTTACATCCCTGGTCCCTAAAACGTGCTGAAAGCAAGAATCAAGCTCATTTTGTCTTTTTCTTAAGTTCTACAATCAACAGAATACACTTTGTTTCAATTAATAAAACACTTAAAGCTGTACAAGTTTTCAGAAAGTGCTTTTGTTGTTTTCTTTACTTCATTAAGTCTTGTAGTAAATACACCTGTAGAATCAGCTGAAGTATAAATGCAGCTTTAGAGATGCTGCCTACTAAACAATAACTGTAATGAGAGTACCATCTAGTGGCGACAACTGTAACTCACACCCTGCTATTTTAAAGATATGCACACTGTTAAATCTATGCAAGCCATTGGACGACTTCTCTTCTGGTTTTTATTTTTTACTCCACAGCTTTAAGAATTTCTTTACTTTAAATTTCTACCTTCTATGATGAGACTAAATAAGTTAGTTTGTTGATTGTCTTCATCTGTTTCTGCTACAAGAACATCTATGTCAATTCTTCCATGTGGAATTTGGTCATAGCATCAAATCATTAGTCTGCAGACACTATCAAGAATTAATCTACTAGCAACTAGGCTGAAAAATAGGTTAATTTGCATCACAGTTCTTTCCTCAGAGAAATCTATAATACCTTTTTTCTTAATACAAAAGACTGAAAAATCGCCAGTTGAGCAATTACAGTTGTACTTGGTATGTTTTAGATCTCCATCACGTCAGCTCAACAATTGCAGTTTAACAGACCAGATGATAATATAACAAGGATCTAAGACTGCTTCAAATCAGCAGGGACAGGAGAGCAAAAACATACACTGGGGGAAGCTGACTGAGAATGTGATACACACCTAGTGCTGTTTGTTTCTATATTTCAAACATGTCAAACAACTGCAAAGACATTCTTCCCGAGCTACCACAGTAATAGATGCTGTGAGAAGTCATCCTTCCTAATGAAGCTGCAGAAAGCAGAGACAGGGAGTGGTTTATGTAAGCACATGTTTAACTAGAAACAGCTGAAGGAAGCTTAGTAGAGCTTCATAACCAAACCAAAACATAAAAGAGTAGCAGAACATTTGCCTTTAACAGCTATTCTGCTTAATTTCTGAAAAGTTCTGACAGGATTCTAGGTCAAACAACGCTCAAGAGAAAAGTTTCATTCAGTTTCTCCTTAAAGAGAGGTATTCTAAAGACTAAGCTGCTTTGTAAATTAGAAAACCAGGTCCTACACCAATACAATCTAAAGCAAATTTTAATATTATGAAAAATGAAAGTTTAGTATGAATAAATCTCTACTTCTTCGGCCCCATAAGGATCTAAAGGGAACTGCATGATTTTCTGGAACTCAGAATGTCTGGATTGAAACAGAGTTCCTTTCTGCACCTTTATGAACACCTTACTGCTTACTTATGGAACTGTTCCCCAATTTTAGTAGCTGTCACCCAGTCTCAGACTTCTGTTCTAGCCTGTTTTACGCATCTCTTGCAACCCTATTTACCTCACCCCACACTACAGAAGGTACGTCAGGAAAAGAGAACACGTTCAAGCTCTTTCCCCATGGGCTTCTCTCTAAAGCAGGGGTCAGCAGTCCAGAAGAGGCAAGCCTCAGATACCTTCTTCATAGTTCAGTCTTCCTTTTTCAAAAGAAACTGAAACTTCGTCCAAGGGAATAAGTAGAGGCCACCACAGAGGGAGATGTAGGATGGGAAATATAAACTGTGCTAACTTTACATACCAATTTTCAAACCTGAATATGCAACCTTCCAGCATAAAGAGTACTTGGCATCTCAGTAAAGGCCACAGCTGTAGTGGCCCACCAGACAGCACAGACTGCATCTACACAAGTAGAAATCACATTATGAATGATTGCAGAAAAAATCAGAATGCCAACAAGAAAGTATTTTATCTGAGGTAAGAGCAAGCAGTAGCAAACTGATCATTTTCAGTGTCCATTAAACTGACAAGGAAGTTGTTTGGAAGCAGACCAATAAAAAGACACATAGCATAGCTAGAAACCAAATGACTGCTCATCCCAAGAAACGACATCAGTGCAAACTAGGGTACATAAATTCAATCCTATTTTTCTTTTTCCAGTGTTAACTGGTATAGCTGGGTAGAAAGTTTCCTTAACACTGAAGGCATAGGATTAAAACCTCCTTAAAAAGAAAAAAAAAAAAGCATAATCTTCAGCAAGAGAAATCTGAGCAAGATTGAGCAACTTCTTAGATTAAGTGCTCTGTGTCAACTCTTGCAGCATTCTTTGCTTCCTCAGATGAAAGATTATGTTCCAGAAGGACTTACATTCACCTTCTTCTCTAACACTCCCACAACATGCTTTCCCTGTATGCATGGTTTCCTCCTCCTGTTCAATTGCCATTCTCCTGTGCCTGCTTCAGTAGCTCTGTAAACATTACCTCTGAAATGCCTCTTTCACCTTCATATTGTTTCAAGGATGTTTGAGTATGGCAATAAGAGACACGTTCATCACAGCAGTAACAGAAGGCAATAAATACAAGAACTCTCCCTATGTTAGTTCACATCTAGAACATGGTGCAGAGGTCAGGCTGTCAGCAATCCAAGTGCACTGCTGTACACTTAAAGCACTGCCACCATCATGAATTAACCTCTGCTAAAGCAAGAGACTGTTGGCAGATACTTGGCAAGAATTGCAGAGAAGCCTATGGAAGCCAGATAACTGAAAAATAAGTATTTATTTATTTACAGACCAGTTGGCTTTCAATTGCAGCCCAGAACATCTGCCAGAGATACACACAGATAGCATGGCAGGTCAGATCAGGACAGGCATTTGTTTACTAAAATTAACAACACTTGGTGGACCTCCTTTCTGGTTCACTCTGGTTGGTCTTGCAAGACAGAAATAAAACCACAAAACTTTCATTCATAAGCCTCAAGGAGAGAGCAGGGTATTAAAGATGATACTGAAAAAAACTGGAACAGATTCACTGTAAAAGGCTAGGAGCAAGATTAAAAGTGACAAGAAATCAAATCAGAGTCCAAGAAAGCCACATAAAAAGGACATTTAGCCCAAGAAAGCTACAAAAAAAGAGCATCCTTTCATTTCCCCAAAAGAACTTTCTTCAGTGTCCATTTTGCCTATTTCTGTGATGCTCCAATATGTACTTTAGTAGCCTGCTATCAGGTACCTGAAAATCCACTACAATTTTCCTAGATTCAGACCTTAAACAGAAAGCTTCTTCACCTTATGATATGAATGTATCATGTAATAAATAAGACAAATCCCTGCCTTTTTTGATTAACATTTTTGGCACCTCAAAACAAGACTTCAGTTCATTCTTTTTCCACACCAAATGACACTAATCCACTGTTCTGCTTTTCCAATCAAGGTTTAAATTCTTATTTGAAAGTCTGCATTACATATCTTTAAAGATAATTGATATTTCAGGTTCAGGGAAAGAGGATGTTAATTTTTTTTTTTTTGTCCAGGATAAACAAGCTGCAGAAAAGCAAAACAGAATTAAAGCACAAAAGAAAACAATTACTTTAGACGTTAAAGTATGTTACAAGGGAAGAGACAGGGTTTCGTAATGTTTTTAAAACCAACATCATCCTTGTAAATTCATACCCCATTCAAAGAAACAACTATTCGGCATTTAATATTCTTTGCTTCATTTAACTTCAGGTTTTCTCTATATGCATCAGAAAAAAGGTATCATCATTTATAGAAAGATGGCTTCCTCCAGACAGAAGTATTATGTTGTGTTTAAAAATTCAAGTTACTCCTCAACTGTTCACAGTTAAACAATTAATAACAAAGAATATGCAACACGGAGGTTACCTTTAACACCACCAAATGGACCGTAAGTCATATTACAAGCAGTTCTCTGAAGATTGTGCTCATACATCAGTTTGATCTGATACTGGTTCCCATGTTCCACATTTCCTAGAGTTCCTACAAAAAATGAATATATATTTCTGTCTTTGATCCATGAAGTGTGGAAGAAATAAAGGAGTACCAGTTTAAACAACCTGAAAAAACTGTAACTTACTACTACTGACTTTGAGATACAAAGGCTCACACTGCTGCTTTCCTTAAAAAAATTACCATGCTACAGAATTCCAGATGGTGAGAAGCAGAAATAAGGTCTCATTACACCAAATATGGTATAAAAACTTAGCAAGAGGCTGAGATTATTACTTAAATGTATTTTTCTTCATGTTAGGCACACCTCAAAGATCAGGAAAAAGCCTACGTAAAAGAAAAATTCTTATGATCATCTAGACATTCAGTAAATATACTATATCCAACAGCCAGCCTCAGCTGTAAGTCTTTGTCACAAATTAAGATGTAGCTAGTCATAAGCTAAAATTTGACAAAGCTATGCTTAGGGCACATTTAGGGCACATTTATCACTTGCCTTTATTCTGTCTGAAATTCAATGCAGTGTTCAACAATGCAAAGATAAGAGACAAACATGTGGTAACAAAAATAATTTTGATATATATCATGTTCTCTGAAAAGATCTGCATGAACTTTAATTTCCTGACTCCTTCAGGGAACTAGCAGAAATTCAAAAACATCTCAAAACAAACTGAAGTTAAAACTCCCCTTTTAAGAACCTCAAGTCTTTCCTGCACCCCATGAAGAAACAAAGTTCTTCATCGTGTAGAAAAACACTTAAGGACTAATACTAGCAAGCTAAAAAAGAAAATGAGAACAGTCACGTCAGTAGGGAAAAGGGTGTTTCAACTGAACGATATGCAAGCTAAATCCTACCACAGCTTTAAATATACAACATCTTAAACAATAGCCTATGAAAGATTTGTAGCTTATGTTAACCTTTTAGGCAGTTTCTCCAACTAAAATCCCATGCAGCTTTTAAGCATCTAGCCCTAAAGCAGGATTGGAACAGAAATGAGGGGCAAACCCCTGGCTGATAAATAACTACCTAAGTAGCCACACCAGAGGAAAAACAAGTTAGAAAGTAATCAGTCTGTGTATACTGACTTTAAACACAATACCCAGTTCATACTTTAGTCAGCTCTGAAGGGTGTCTTTCATTTGTCAAGGAGAAGCAGAGTAGTTATTTTGCTATCAACACCACATACATCAACATGTATAAAGCAAGTTAGGATCCCACTTCATGAACATATAATTTGCCATGGAAGCATAAAGAAATAATGATCATTATTTCTCAGAGAAGCTTGTTCAAAAGCACCTGGTTTGATGACAGGAATTACAACATGAATGCTTACAAATTAGTATGAAAAGTCTACGATTCTAAAACTTTACTTTTATTATTATTTCTATGCTTAAGCCATGTAGATCAGCCAGCAAATTATAACTAGAAAAGAATTCTAGGTCGACTTATTGTTTATGCCACTAATGCAAATTTTAAATAATAAAAAAATTCTAATTTCTAATTCTGGAAATTCTAATAAACAGTGTACCGGTAGGCTACAATCCTAAGACATAAGCACTGTTACAGAGAAGGGAAAGTATGAAAACTGCAGTACACCTCACAGTATCATCCATCAAAGACAATTTTAAAGGTGTCCCCAGATGAGATAACTAGAGGACAAAAAGAATCTGGAGAGACGGCATGTGTTTGCAACCTATCTGCCTAAACGGCTGTGAATAGGAAGCAAGCAAGCAGCTCCTACAAGAAAATCATGCTCTTATAATGAAAGGAGCTACAGCTGTCCCTGCACAGAGAAAACAAACAATGTATAGTTTTCTATTCAATTTTGAAGATGGGGATGCAATAAATAGATCTCTTAAATATGTACTTTGCTTTAAGCATGTAATAGAGAGAATTCAAGGCACAGAACAGGTATTTTGTAACTTTCCTCTTGACAAGCAGGGAGAATACAGAATTTAGAATTTCCGGATAAAGGCAATAGAGGAAAGAGGATTTAAGAAAAAACATAATAGTTTCATTTTCTTGCCACTATTAACCTTCTGTCTTCTCTTGGGCTACATTACCAATTTTCTGGCTTTCTAAGAAATTCTCTGGATGTTTCAATTTAGAAATAGTTGTAATTGTTTCATTTTTAAAGAGCTAAGTGAGTTGTCACATAACAACCATTTGTTCCTTAGCATGCTGAACAGTAACACCACTCCTAAAACTGTAATGAAAACTAGTTGTTCACAAGCACTGCCAACTACAGAACATCACACACATCACAGCATCTCATGCACTGTGCACATTAGCAAATCTCTGTTAAGCCCTGGGAAACATCTATACCTAATTACTAGTGATGTTTCCTCTTCACACATGAGTTTGAGTGAGAGAATATGACTGCGGCTTTTCAGGGATGATGAGTAAACACTACATATACCAAGTTTAGCATTAACCTAATCCAGAACACACTTAAAATCACTGTAAACCAACCTGAAACCGCATATACACAGAGTTTTCGGCAATGCAACACAGCCAGGTGAAGTCCTTCAGTACCACTGTAAAGAAGGGTAAAAAGGCACCATTTTCAGATACATTCCAAGCAAAATGCATACAGGATAAAATTCAAGTAACATGTTGAAATCACTCTCAGGTGTGGGCTGAATCCAAACATTTGGATATTAGATGCTGGCATAAAAATTCAGAAGTGTTTATCTTCCAAAATTCATGCAGCAGTATTTGAAGTTAATTTCAAAATTAAACCTTTCAGAACTCATTTCCAAAATAAAGTTCTCCTAAGTAGATTCTCTTACAGCCAATTAAATATATGTTCTTAAAGGGCTCATTTTAATTTTTAAATTAACTTCTAATACTACAACATGAACTTTATTTTAAAAATAAGAGAAAAACCTGTACTAACCATGGGAAAGACTTGTGCTTCAAGACCAAAGGTCACAAGCTAAAAGGCCTACGTCAGTTGGAAACCATTCTTCTTTTACTCAAGTATTCATAGAGTTACCCTGTGCAAGAATTCTAATGTCTTATCCTATGAAACGATCTAAAACATCTTCTATAGTTACAGCACAAGAACATTCTCTATGGAAACACTGCTTAGGTTTGAGGGAAGAAGAATGTGAATATAAGATTCAAAATTTATAACTTCTGCCTCATAGTTTAATTCATTTAGGCTCCATGCAGCTGGTACTGAATTTTAAATAAGTAATGTATGTGACTGAGTAATACTTGTTTGGGGGGATTATCCTGATATCCATTTGTTTCTTCCTACCATTTTTAAAATAAAGTTCTCCTAATTAGATTCTCTTACAGCCACCTAAATACAAGCCCTTTTCCTTAGAGTCATAGTATCTCTCCACTATCTGGCCACTTATATCCACTAAATTCACCGGAGTTAAAGATCTTCAGTCCTCTATCAGACCCAAAACAGCTGGCCAACATTATATCTTACATCATAAAATGTTACTCAAGTTTTCTTAACAACTAACAGGTTTTTCCCGTTCTACTAGCTTCTAAAAAATCATACATAAAAAAATGTGATTATCTTCCACATATACACCAAGTAAAAAGATCTCTCCTATCAAGACAATTCAAAAAGTAGATCAAATGCATACTACAAGTATTCATACATGTGCTTAACAGTTACCTATTTGGAAACTGAAAACTCACCCTCCAAAACAAAGAAAGAAAGTCACATCTAAGCCTTAAATAAACAGCAACATAGACTGCTGCTGACTTACGAAACAAATTTTCCCACTTCCACTTGCAGTATTGGTTCTCGTAACTGCACTTCCAAGAGTAAGTCTTCAGGTTGTACTTCATCTCCAGGTTTCACAGGATGCGGATTAAAGATCCGGAGATATCCCATATAACTTCCCACAATAATTTTATCTACAAAACAAAAAAATATTAACCAAAGGAGACTACAGAATAGAATAGCATATATGGAATTCAATTTGTGGCAGAAGTGCTTCAAAGAATACCCTAAAACCACAGGATATTTACACAATTCAGTTAATGTTGATTATGCTCTGCCTTCTAGGTAAGCCTCGCAAGTAGGTTTTTTGCAATTCCATGAAAATCTGTCAGCAAAGGGTTAAATAGGACAATTATCATAGTGGTGACACTGACTGTTGCTACTATTCCATCATTTTAAATTTACGTTCATACTTAAAAATTCCAATTCTAGTTTTTAAGAGTACTTCAAACTTTCAGCTTCTACAACTTGGATTTGGGCAAGCATGTATCATACCAGCAGAAGTCTGAAAGTTTGAAATTGGGACCAATGACATTTATCTAAATGCAAACTAAAGCTGCATCAGGTCAACAAAGCTAGGTCCTGAGATCACCTGCTCGAGACAGATTCATTATCTCAAAGAGTTAGAGTTATTTTGGAATCAGTATCTTAAGCAAGTAGTCATTTGGTTGTGAGGCAATAACAAAAAATTATTAATGAAAAAACCCAAACAGGTGCTTCCCATGATAACTAACAAAGTCAAGTTGGTTGCCAGTACTTATTGCCTCTAGATATGGATCATGATATCAATGCAGATCAAAATCAAAACCAATAAAACTTGTTCACAAATCAGGAAAACATACAAGTACTCCTAAACCAAGTTCACCAGGCTCTAAAGACTTGGCATAGTTCCACAAAACCCCACAACAAAAGCTCTGAACAGCTCCTTGTTTCCTCTCTTCTTCAGCCGCAAAACTTGCGGAACCAAAGCCCTTATTCAGGAAATAAATGACTGGTTTTTCTACTCTCATCTTTTCCTCAGTTCTATACCCATTACCAGTAAACTACACCCACTTTAGTTATTAATTCCTTAAAAATACTTAGGCTTAATTGAGGGTATTTTGACACATGGTTAGGCAACTGGAACTAGTTGATTCGCTTTCAGTCCTGAACTCTGGAAGAAAAAGAGCTCAATCTAAAAACAAAAAGAAAATAGAACAGCAGACGACTACTACTGCCACAACACTGTTTAAGTCTTGTTTTTATACCAATTACATTTTTTTTTTTCCACTAGGAAAAGACTACTCAGAACTCCAGCAAAATTTGGGGGGTTTTGATCATGGGTCAGTCTACAAGACCTGAGGCTTGCTGGCAAGAGATGGGGTACATCTGTCTCAAAGGGGGAAAAGAATCTTTGCACCGGAGCTAGCAGAGCTCACTGAAAGAGTTTTAAATCAGATTTGAAGGGGAAACGGATAAACCTAGACTCATTAAAAATAAGCCTGGAGGCAGCATACTAACGTTTGAGGGATGCTGTGCTAGCAAGGTTCTTCAGTCTGCTGTCTCAGTGAAGACACAGGATGGAGATGCAGACAGGAGAAAAGACTCAAGGCTTATTAACATGTTAGAAACCACAGAAGCACAAGAGAACAATCACGCAGGAATTAGGAGTTCAGCCAAAATACTGGTGTCAGGATCCACAGGCCAACTGAACTGCATCCACACCAACGCACACAGTATAGGTGATGTAGCTGCAATCACAGAAACATGATGGGATGACAGACAACGGGAGTGCTGCAATGGACGGCTATAAACTCTTCAGAAGGTATAGGCAAGGTAGGACATGTGGTGGGGCAGCCCTGTACATTAGGGATTTTTTTCACTGTCTAGAGCTTGATGATGGTGATGAGAGGGTCGAATGTTTATGGTTAAGAATCAGGTGAAAGGCCAACAAGGAAGATAATATGGTGGGAGTCCATTATAGGCCCCCCGAAAACCAGGATTGAAAAGACAGATTAACAGTTCTGTAGCTGGGAAAAGTCTCAAGATTGATAGCTCTTGTTCTTATGGGGGCCCAGGAAAATGGATGATGTACTGTCCCTGGAGGTACTTAAAAGATGCATAGATATGGTTCTTAGGGACATGGTTTAGTGGTGGACCTGGCAGTGAAAGGTCTTTTCCAACCTCAATGAGTCTGTGATTCTATCAATTTCTATTGAAAAAGGCTGTACACCAAAACAGCAGCAGCTCAACTTTGTTCAAATCCTCCTGAAAAGGAATAAACTAAAATAAAAATTATTTTAAAATATTATGTCAATGGTGAAATCAAACTCAAGTACCTCTGCCGAGCAAAAACAAAGCTCCAAGATGAGCATGTGTATCAGAGTAAGATCCCAAGTATTTATTTAAAAAAACATACACACACAAACCACCATAAATATGTCCTCAAACACATCACTTTAAGTGTCATACTAAACTTCCACATTAGGAATGATTACACAGACAAGTGACTAAAGCAGAGTCACTGTTACAGTTTAGACCCAGCCTAGCTTGACTGGCACCTAAACACCAGCTTTTGTGATGCCAAATCCTCCTCCCAGCCAGCTCCCCCACAACGAAAAAGAAAAGGCAAGACAACTTAGCCAACCTGACTAACAGATTATTCCATCCTTGATGTAGTATATTTAGCATAAAACTGGGGGATCACAAGGGTCAAGCTCTCTTCTTTGATGGCCAATATCTAGCAAGGACCTTTTCTGTCTATTTTGCCCTGATCATGAATCTATGAATTCCTGAGCCCAGCTCCCTCTTGCCACCGAGTTCAGTTTGTCTTTTTCCCCATGCCTCCTCTGCAGTATCAGAGGCGAGGGAAAAAGGGTGCAATTCATATATTTGTTTAATTTTTTTCTTATTAATACCATTTTTGTTATTGTTTCGTTAAAGTTTAATTTATTTTAATTTCTAACCCACAAGTCTTTTTTCTCTCATTTCCCTTTCCTCTTGCCAGGGGGAATGGGGGGAGGGGTCAGGATTACAACTGCTCACATTTAGATGCCAATTGAGCTGTGCTGGGGCTAAACCATGACAGTCACTTATTTCAATGGTGCTTTATTTTCCAGGCATAAAATGTTGTTTGTTTTTCTGAATTCTTATCTTAGCATCTCTTACCTTCCCCCTCCCTCCCCCGTTAATTAAGTTTTTTCAATAACTTATGACATGCGTTTGCTTCCCTGACTACCTAAAAATGCCAGCCTCTTCTCCCAAGTGACAGGGGACAGGACAAGAGGGAATGGCCTCAAGCTCCACCAGGGGAGGTTTAGGCTGGACATTAGGAAAAAGTTTTTCCACAGAAAGGGTAACTGGGCACTGGAACAGGCTGCCCAGGGAGAGGGAGGTGGTTGAGTCACCTTCCCTGGAGGTGTTTAAGGCACGGGTGGATGAGGTGCTGAGGGGCATGGTTTAGTGTTTGATAGGAATGGTTGGACTCGGTGATCCGGTGGGTCTCTTCCAACCTGGTTATTCTATGATTCTGTATCTACCACTAAGGGAATAATACCTAAAAGAAATTACTACTGAACACAAGAAAGAATTATGATTAGAGACTTACAAATAAACAAAAGACAAATTACATTGAATTTGTCTTCTTAAGCCTACAAGGACACATTAAAGACAGCAGACCAGATAGTCAACTAGCCTGGCTAACAAGCTTTCAAAGCAAACCTGCAGCTGTTTAGCTTAAAAGACAGCAACCATGTAATTCCAAATTTACCTTGTCCACTGCCACTATTATCAACATCAGCAACACACAGACTGCCTTGGTCAAATTCTTCCTTTTCTCCAAGTACCGTGGACCACCAATCTCTAGCTTTAAATAACGACATTCTTCTTTACTGAAAAGGAAACAGACCAGTGTATAACAATACACATACAACTGTTTATACAAACAACTTCTTTGTTAGCAACAGCTTTTACTGAGTAAATTCCACCTCTTAGCTTCACTTTCCTCTGTTGTGAGCTGAAGAAATGTAAGCTTCAGGTGCCTTGGGTTTATTTATAGTTAGGTAGTTCAGAAAACAACCTAGGGAAACTTCTTGTCGGTAGTTTACAAATTAGTTGTGAAACTGCTAGTTCTATGAAGGGGAAAAAAAGAAGTAGCTTTTTTTAAACTGTTAAAAGCCTCTGTAACAAGCATTAAGAAAATAAGCTTTCATGGTCACAGAACTGAAGTTTTCTGTTACCAAGGAGCATCAGGAGAAAAAGATTCTGATGCAAGCCTTCTGCAAGAGAACTTATTTTTAGGGAACGAAATGAAGACATAAACAGGCAACATCAAAACTTCCACCAAGTAATCGCCTTGAAGATGCCCTAGTGACATGACTAAAGAACTCGGTCAGATAGGGCACAAATCAGCTTTTCTGCTCGCTACCTGCTGCTATTTTAAGAAAGGGCAAGGGAGGGAAGAGCAAGAGGAGACTTAATCCTTTTGTAGGCAGCTCGACAATAACGTTACCCTAGTTCGAACCTCCCAGCCCCCTGCCCCGCGACCCGGGGACGAGACGGGGGGCTGCCAGGCCCTTGTCATCCTTCGGAGCAAGTGCAGCCTGCAAGCCCGCGCCTTTCCTCTTTAAAGGAAACAGCGCTCAGCAAATAAAACCAGTTATTTCTGTCACCTCAGGTGGTTACCGTCGTTATGCCAGCCAGCGCTGGGCGGAGCGGCTCCGGAGCTGCAGCCTCCCCGTCCCCCGCGAGAGCCCCGGGCCGCTCCGGGGCTGCAGCCACCCTCACCCCGCGGGGGCTCCGTCCTCCGGGGCAGCTCCAGGCGAAGCGAAAGGCGCGGCGCGGTCCGGCAGCTCCCCAAGACCCGCGGCCCCGTTCGCCGCGCCGACCCTGGGAAATGTAGTTTAGGCAGCGGCGCCGCGGACCGACGGGTTCTACCATTTTTTCCCGTGCTGGGGGGAGGGGAGGGAAAGATACCCATTCCTTCGTGTTCCCTGAGGAAAAGCCGGACCTCTCTGCTGTAATTTACGTTTATAAAGCCGCCTCCGCATAAATCTCTCGCTCACGACGTGGTTACCTGCGCCCCCCTAATTCCACCAGCAGTTCTCTCTTCCTTCTCTCCCCCCCCCGGGGTGTGGTACCGCCGGGCGGCCCGCGCGCACGTGACCTCCCGCGGGGCACGTGCGGCGGGGCCGGGTCGTTCGGGCGGCGGCGCTGGGGGCGCCTCCTGCCCTTCCTTCAGCTGGCGGAGGGGACACACCGTCCGCCTCACTTCCCGGCGCCTTTACCGTGACCCCCACACCCCCCTCCGGCTGTGAGCTGCCATGGACAGGACGGCGGTGGCAAAGATGGGAGCGGTGGCGAGCGCTAGCGTGTGCGCCTTGGTCGGCGGGGTGGTGCTGGCGCAGTACATCTTCACCATGAAGAAGAAGACGGGGAGGAAGACCAAGATCATCGAGATGGTAAGAGGTGGTGAAGGGGCCGAAAGCCCGTCTCCTTCCCCGGGAGCTGGCTCCGCCGCACACGCCGCTCTGCCAGACCAGCCCCTTGCCCAGAGCCCACCGGTCCCTTCTCCTTCGCACGTGCGTCCTGCGGACCCTCCTCCCGGCTGGCACCCAGAGTTCGGACAGGTGTGCTCCGCAGGTGTGCGGGGCTCGCTGTGTGTCCCTTGCCCTGGAAGCGAAGGGGCAGAGGAGGGGTGTTGAGCCCAATTCCTGGTGGTAAGGACAGGCTGGAGGCAGGAGGCACAGCTGTTCCCCCACAGCATCATCCACCTGCACTAGAAGTGCCTGCTCTGTCCTGTCCTGCTTGGCCCTTAGATGCCTGTGCTGTGGGTCTTGTTGGTGATTTAACATCCTCCTTGTAACATGTTTAAAACGGGGGGGGTGGGGGGATGTTCAACCATTGGTTCAAAGCGGGAAGCAATGTTTGTTTACTGATACTTAAAAGGCTGCTGTAGTGCTCTCTGCTGTCCTTGTTAAACTTGTTATTCAGGGTATTAATTTAAATACCTGTCCTTCAGTCATTGAGTGGTAAAAGGTCTTTGTTTAGACAATATGCTGGTTATGTTGAAATCCTTCGAAATTTGATGTTTTTTATTTGGACTTCACAGTACTGAAGAACTGAACTGAAATCCTTGTGTCACTTGATGTTACCCAGTGGGTATTTTGTGATCTCCTCTGCAGAACCTTACTAAAAGCTCAGATACTATTTTCTTTAATTGCACATGGACATATAGATTTTGCTAAGAACAGGGATTCTGCTAGGGTGTTGTGAGCTGACTACTCACTTGGCCATGTGACACCCTTGCCACTGGAAGTCATACAGTGCAGTTTGTGATAATGTGAGTCCAGAGAGGAATTCCACTGTGTGCTTTTACTAATAATAGAGTCATCGTACTTACTGTTGAAAAGATACTTGAGTGCTGTTTCTAGTCATCAGTCACATCATTCAACAGTTTGGAGGCGGATGTCTAGCTTTTTACCTTCTGTGAGCCCATTTAGAACAGCTTGTGGAAGAGCAGGAAGTTTGGATTACCACTTTAGAGAGGTTTTAGGTCTGTTTCTAAAAAAGCAGTCTGGACTCTGAATAGGAATTTACAAAACTCATTTGAAAACTTAGATTGGCATAACACCGGCTAACTATAAGTTTTTCAATTTTTTAATTCTAATGATGTAATACTCTAACTTACTTCAGAGTTATGTAGACAGTAAAATAACAACATTTAAAACCCTCATCATATAAACAGTTAAAAGGAGATCCAACAGTTTCACCAACTCCTATCCACAATGCCCCATTTGAACTGCAGTTCAGAAAGTACCTGATAATTGCTAGAGACATTAGCTTTCTGTACAATGTATCATACAGAAACAAACAGTATTTTGTCTGGGAACCCTCCAACTTTTACCTTTGTTGCAAAGATTTTGCCTTCAGTAGGGAAAAAAAACATTACCGATTTTAAACTGATTTCTGGTAAGTGAATTTCTTAAGTATATACTTCAGATAACACTTTCAGCTGTGTTCTTGGACACAGCAGAGATCCTACATAGATACTTCCAAAACTTCTGCTTTTATGATCAGAGCTTTCCTCAACTTTAAATTGCAAGGGAAAAATAATGCTTGTTCAAAGCGTATCAGCTTTCTCCTACAGAAACCATTTACCAACTGGATGCAACCCGTTAATGCTGCCTGCTCACTTAGCAAGCATTTAAACCAAAGTTAGCAGTTTCCTCAGCTAACAGACATCTTTAGATCATCAGCTGCAAGTCTTCTTTCTTCCTAAGGGAGTATTTTCAGTGGATACATGTAATCATACTGTGAAGTTTCTTTGAAATAAGTGAAACAGTTATGTAAACTTCACACCAAGGAGTTAAGTTTGTCAAATAAGGGTGAAAATGTGTTTATTTGTTTTACTTGAACATGTTGGGCACTGGAGAACTTCCTAAAGTAGTTTTATCCACCAATGTATATTTGATTCAACATTTGTCATTAACAACGCACTGTATCCGTTTTAGTTTATCACCAGAGAAACCTGCCTTTGAGCTTTGGGGAGAAGGTGCTATTTTCCGGTCTGTAATTTAGTGCGGGTTAGTAGGGTGGTGGTAGGGAGCAATACTGCTTTATGAAAATGTATTTTTTTCTCATACGTGAGTATAACAGGCTGGTCGTCTGTGTTAGATGAAAATTACAGGATTGTTCTTATATTTTCAGCAGATTTTTTGGGGGGGTTCAAGTTTTCTTTGGGGAACATTATGCTTTGTTTTTATACCCCCATTAGACTCAGAATTATCTTAATTTATAACTTCTACGAAAATCAGTGGATGGCCTGTTTACAGTTATGTGGCTTAGTTAAGTTACTTTAATTCTCACCAATGAAATATTCTTCATTTTAATTAACTACAGCAGTATCTTTTTAAATTTTTTTTTCTTAGTTAAAATAAAATTAGGTGAATGTAAGACCCAAATGTAAGGAAAAAGCTGACTTATGGTCATGTTTAAAGACTAAAAAGACAGTGTCCTTTACAAATCAAATAGAATATCCGTAAGAGAAGTTAATATTGGGGATTATTATCCCAAGAATGTTGAATGTGAAGAAGAGTGCTGAGGGTTCTCAAGCACTGTGAAAAATGTAAGGGTAATCAGGCTTCCTTGTTGAATAATAAAATGAAGAAATTCTTAAATACCTATCTAAGATTTCAGTAGATGAACTCTAGCAAAGTAATTAGCCTGGTACACAAATTTAAGCTTAGTAAAGTCACCATAAAAATACTGCATCTTATTTGGAAGCAAAGTTTCAAGTTTGGAATTAAAGTATTAATGTTGTGTCTTCATTGACAGTCTGAAGTTTCCAAATAGGGCGTTTCCCTTAGGCACTGATAAATGTGAACAGAGTTACTTAAGCTCCTCTTCTGAAGTAACAGAGGTATTAATGGTAAATATAGAGCTGGTCATGTAAAGTTTTACTTTGTGTGTTAAGAAACAACTGTTTCTCAAAGCCTTCTGTATTAGTTTACACAGCCAAATTTCCATGTCTGTGAAACTGGAAAAGTATTCCTAGAGTCATATGCAGGTAAAAGTTAGCCACAGGGTTGCTGACTTTAATTTAAATAAAAGGTTAACAATTAATTAAATTCTTAAAGTAACTTATTAGATAACATTTGATAGCTACATTAAAAAGAGATTAAATCTTACAGTAGCACTCAATCTTTTGGATTTCTCAAGCCCCTGACAAGTTTGCAATGAAGTTGTGGGTCCTTATATAATAAATCAATTCTGCTGATACTGGAATTGTTTCCTGCTTACTCTTTGCAAAGCCTTCTAGAAACTCAGCAGAAAACAAGTGTTCACGAACCAGAGTGAAAAACGTTGCTTATGTCTTCTGGAAACATTCATCTGTAAGGAATAGCTCATGCTAACTAAAATATGGGGTGGGTGTAAGAAAAGCTGCTTAATGGAGTAATAGTATTTTTTGTTGTCTCTTTCATAAACGCAGTTATTAAACCTTGAATATTTTCAGCAGCTTGTTCCTCACTCTTTAGTTCTGGGGCTTTTTATTTTATCTATTTTACAAGGATGAGAAACATAATAGAGCTGGTTGAAAGCCAAATACCAGAATACCTTATACCTTAAACTGAAACTTATTTTCTCAAGTTCTTTTCCCGGAACACCGGGCAAATGCTTGGTTACATTTGTCTGTTTCTCTGTTCTGTCCCTGAAGTGAGCAGATCTAACCTCCAAAACCCAGACTTTGTATCAAATTTCAACAACAGCAGATTAAAAATCAAGTCAAAAAGAAGTTTCTCATTTTAGAGGAAACCTTTCAACCAGCCATTCTTAAATGTTTCTAGCCAGTTTTCTTTTTCATATGTAGCAGGAGAGGGAGAAATGCATAGCTTTTTGCAGCATTAGAATTTACCTGGAGAGAAATAGGCAAATAAATAATAAGTGAGGTGACTGCTGTTAAGCTACTTTCCTAAGAAATAACGGAACATAATTCTGTGAGCGTGACTGTCACAGGGTTTGCGTGGAGAGGTTTTTTTTATTACTATTATTTTCTTTAACTTGCCTGTCTCCGGTGAGACTGATTCTTATTTCATAGGAGCATTTGTGCTACAGATGAGCAATACAGACCTTTACAACTGGCAGTAATCACATACCACTCCACTTATTTGTTCTTGTCTGTGTTGCTAGTAACTACTTGTTATAGTGACTGTGGCATTGGGCTGGCATGAGACATTGATGACCTTCAAGTGACGGATGAAATAAAGTTGTACCTAAAACACAGCATACATGTGACACTACCATTCAAGAATCTAAATAGCTAACAGCTGAAGCTCCTTTGGTTAAATACATACAATCCTTTACGAACACAAGGAAAAGTTCATGCTGCAGCAAACTGGAATCAGTAACGGGAATGGAAGGAACATGGATTCATAGAATCATAGAATAACCAGGTTGAACCATAGAATAAGCAGACCCACCGAATCACCGAGTCCAACCATTCCTATCAAACACTAAACCATGCCCCTCAGCACCTCGTCCACCCGTGCCTTAAACACCTCCAGGGAAGGTGACTCAACCACCTCCCTGAGCAGCCTGTTCTAGTGCCCAATGACCCTTTCTGTGAAAAATTTTTTCCTAATGTCCAGCCTACATCTCCCCCAGCAGAGCTTGAGGCCATACCTCCTTTCAGGTAGTTGAAGAGAGCAATGAGGTCTCCCCTCAGCCTCCTCTTCTCCAGGCTAAACAACCCCAGCTCTCTCAGCTGTTCCTCATAAGGCCTGTTCTCCAGCCACCTCACCAGCTTCGTTGCTCTTCTCTGGACTCATTCCAGAGCCTCAACATCCTTTTTGTGGTGAGGGGCCCAGAACTGAACACAGGATTCGAGGAGCGGTCTCACCAGTGCTGAGTACAGAGGGAGAATAACCTCCCTGGACCTGCTGGTCACACCATTTCTCATCCAAGCCAAGATGCCATTGGCCTTCTTGGCCACCTGGGCACACTGCTGGCTCATGTTCAGTCACTGTCAACCAACACCCCCAGGTCCCTCTCCTCCAGGCAGCTTTCCAGCCAGACTTCTCCTAGTCTGTAGCACTGCACAGGGTTGTTGTGCCCCAAGTGCAGGACCTGGCACTTGGCCTTGTTAAACCTCATCCCACTGGTCTCAGCCCAGCGGTCCAGCCTGTTCAGATCCCTTTGCAGAGCCTCCCTACCCTCCAGCAGATCAACACTTCTACCCAGCTTAGTGTCGTCCGCAAACTTGCTAAGGGTGCACTCGATGCCTTCATCCAGGTCATTGATAAAGACATTGAACAGGGCTGGATCCAGCACTGAGCCCTGGGGAACCCCACTTGTCACTGGCCTCCAGCTGGATTTCACACCATTTACCACCACTCTCTGGGCCCGGCCATCCAACCAGTTTTCCACCCAGGAGAGTGTGCGCCTGTCCAGCCCAGAGGCTGACAGTTTCTCAAGCAGAACGCTGTGAGAAACTGTGTCAAAGGCTTTACTGAAGTCCAGGAAGACCACATCCACAGCCTTTCCCTCATCCAGCAGCCAAGTCACTTTGTCATAGAAGGTGATCAGGTTACTTTGGCAAGACCTGCCTTTTGTGAATCCATGTTGACTGGGCCTGATCACCCGGTTCTCTTGCATGTGCTTCATGATAGCACTCAAGATCACCTGCTCCATGACTTTCCCTGGCACTGAGGTCAGACTGACAGGCCTGTAGTTCCCTGGATCCTCCCTGTGACCCTTCTTGTAGATGGGCACAACATCAGCCAGCCTCCAGTCCAGTGGAACTTCCCCAGTCTTCCAGGACTGTTGGAAGATGATGGAAAGGGGTTTGGCCAGCACATCCGCCAGCTCCTTTAATACTGTTGGGTGGATCCCATCCAGCCCCATAGACTTGTGGGTGTCTAGTTGGGCTAGCAAGGCTCTGACCACCTCCTCTTGGATCATGGGAGCCTCATTTTGCTCCTCTAGCTCCTGGGTTTGTACAGAGGGAACGACCCTCCTTACAACTAAAGACTGAGGCAAAGAAGGCGTTAAGTACCTCAGCCTTATCCTCATCCCCTGTCACTGTTGTTCCTTCTGCGTCCAATAGGGACTGTATGGTCTCCCTAGTCCTCCTTTTATTATTGATATATTTATAGAAAGATTTTTTGTTATCTTTCACAGACTTTGCCAATCTGATTTCTAGTTGAGCCTTAGCCCTTCTGATTTTTTCTCTACACAATCTCACTTCCCTCTTGTAGTCCACCCAAGAGGCCTGTCCCCTCTTCCAGAGCCCATAAACATTTCTCTTCTTCTTGATATCACTCAAGATCTCTCTGTTCAACCAAGCTGGTTTTTTTCCCCTGCTGGCTTTTTTTCTGGAACATGGGGATGGCTTTCTCCTGAGCTGCTAGGATTTCCGTTTTGAAGAGCTCCCAGTCCTCATGGGCTCCCTTGCCCTTAAGTACTGTCTCCCATGAGACTTTGCCAACCAGCCTTCTGAAGAGTTCAAAGTCTGCCCTCTGGAAATTTAATGCTACTGTCCTGCTAACCACCCTCTTCACTTCACCTAGAACAGAAAACCCTGTCATCTCATGATCCACCTACTGCCACATCCCCCACAAGGCCTTCTCTGTTCACAAACAGCAGGTCCAGGAGGGCACCTTCCCTTGTTGGTTCATTCACCAGCTGTGCAAGGAAGTCGTCTTCCACACACTCCAGGAGCCTCCTAGACTGCTTCCTTTCTGCTCTATTGTACTTCCAGCAGATATCAGGAAGATTGAAGTCCCCCACAAGAACAAGAGGCATTGATCTAGAAATTAACCCCAGCTGTTTATAGAAGAGCTCATCAGCTGCTTCTCCTTGGCTGGGTGGTCTGTAACAGACTCACATCACAAAATCTACCTTCTGGTGGGCTCCTCTGATTTTAACCCACAGGCACTCAATCTCCTCATCACCACAATCCATCTCAACAGTGTCCAAGTCCTCCCTTACAAAGAGGGCTACCCCGCCTCCTCTCCTACCCTTCCTATCCCACCTGAAGAGTTTGTACCCCACCATAGCTGCACTCCAGTTATATGAGTCGTCCCACCACGTTTCCGTGATGGCAGTGACATCATAGGCTCCTTGCCCTACGACAGCTTCCAGCTCTTTCTTCTTATTCCCCACGCTGTGTGCATTGGTGTAAATGCACTTCAGCTGAGCTGCCGAGCCTTCAGCCCTCTTAGAGGGAACAGAGTTTGTTCCCAATTGCCTGGTAACTGGAGTAGCTAGCACCAGAGTTACATTCTAGGTATTGCAGTGATAATATTTAAAATGTTGTGACCTTGACAGCTATCTGATGTTGTGATCCATGTGGGAATAATAGTATTCCAAAAGAATAATGCTGTGATATGAACCTAAGTAGTGAAAAGTGAAAGAACTCCTGAGACCTAATACTGCCCCAACATATTGATGTGTGACTAAGAGCTTTGCTAGTGACTAGAGTACTAGAGTAATTTTTTAAATATTAGAAAATTTTAGAACCAAGTTAAATTTGATAAAAGTACCCGAGCTGTCACATATCTATTTCTATAAAACTTGGGGGTTTTGTTCAGGCTGTATTCCTCAATAGAAGAATCACATTGACAAAGTGATAAACATGAGTATTACTAAAACAATGTTGTGTTGCCTGCAGGCTTTTTGCATAGATAATCGTGATTTTTAATAACCTAGAATGTGATTTCTAAAGTATGTTTACATAGGCCAGGAGAAACACTTTTAGGCATAGTGCATGTTGATACAACTTGGATACTAGTCATAGGTTTTTATTCTCACTGTAAAATAATTCAGTTGGAAATTTTAAAGATTTGGATCCTAGGAGAAGAAAAACAGAGGCAGTTTCAGTGTTTTCTTCCAAAACTGTTAAGAATCAAAAAGTAGTTTACTTTGCAGATTATGTACGTAGTAAAATTTTACTTTCCCTAGTGTAATCATTATCAAAAACACGATGATGAACTACACCTGAAAATTGAGCTCCAAGTAGTAATAAAAGTAAATATGATTCGGTGTAGGGGTAGGCTCAGAAGAGCTACTTCCTGTTATCTGTTGTATGAAGTCTTTGTCCAAGAGACAAGAGCAATCCCTCAGTGAATCATTCTGTTCTAGAATATGTTTACCTTTTCCTAAATGCTCAGTATGTGCTAAGTCATATTTTCAAGCAATTTCTCTCCTGTTTGTAATAACTCTTGATTGATTATTGTTTGAGCTATACTGGCATCTGTTCTATTAAATTATTTTTACAGATTAACACCAAGTATTAAATGTGACCTTTAACTATCAAGTAATGTAAGCAGTGCAAAAGTGTTCTAATTGTCTGGATATACATATCATTGCAAATTTGTTCAAGTTGCATAGCATTTCATCAGTCAGTCCTTAGTTAGGAAGAAATATCAAGTTTTATAAAAAATGTCAAAATTGATCAATATAGTCACTTGAGAGACCCAAAGTGCGGATCCATGCATTTGTAGGCTAGAGCATACTCCTGTAAATTCAATAGCAATTTTAAATGTACCTGTAAATGTGAAAATGTCACTATTTGTATAAGTCTGGAATTTTTTTAAAAATACCTTAACTTTTGGAATTCTTTCCTTAAAAAAAATAGCATGGGTGCCTTTTACCTTTTACTTTCACTTGAATTAATTACATAATGCAAAATACATAATGTTTTTCTATGTTGGCTACTCCAAATTAACATAATAGCCTTCAAGCCATCAGCCCCCTTTCTTTTCTCTATGTGTACATACACAAGTATATTTTGTACAAGTATACTACAGCATACTGTTCACTTGTTATGAAGACTAAGTGATGGAGAGAGTGTAAGAAAAAATATTGGAAGAGAAGAATGCTGTTAGATTTTACTGCTATAATCTGGTTTATTTGTCAGATGGTATTTAATCTTCAAGATTTAAATTTTAGCTAGCTGATCTGCAGCAGACAGTGCAGAGCAGCAGGTGGCACTAGTGTAAATTCTGTATCGCTTTGCATGATAGATCTCTGAAGATGGGTATACGCTTTTTCATAGGGAACCTCTCGTTGAAGAAATACTGTCCCACTACAGCTGACATTTCCTGGCCACTATCTGACTCCAGGTCAGACACATACAACTGAACCACTCTTGCATGCAGAGGGCCAAGAGCAGCAGATAGATGCTCAGCACTGAAATTTGGCTGATCTCATCACATGCTAAGTGCAGCTGAGAGGCAGGAATAGCTCAACAACTATTCTTCCTGGCCTCCTTTCCTAACCAGTGTGCAAAGAGATATAAGTAGAGATAAGACTGGGCAAGTGAGTTGGGTAAGTATACTGTGGGGAGGATGTGGAAATCAAAAGTTTGGACATGAAGTCTAACTTTTCCCCTGGCCTTCTTGCAGTAACATTACTGTGCAGAAGTTGATCTATAGGGACTGTTTCTTCCTGGAGCAGAATTCTTCATGTAGCAGTTATGTTGACACATTGCTGGATGTCAGCTGCTTTCTCTTGCTCAGAAGTAATCACCAATAGCCAGCTGCTGTAAAACATCGGAGAAATTACAGTGATTGTAGTAGGCAGATTTTTAGTCCCTTGTGAATCATGCAGCATCTTGACTGACACTCAAGTCATCATGCTGCCCGTTACCTTTAAAATGTGCATATGGATGCTGTATTTAATCTTTAGACTTAACAGACTGTTTTTTCAAGGAGTTTAAAGAAGGATCTGTACTCCAAGAGATCATAACAGTTGAAAACTGTATTAGTCTCGGTGTGTAACTTTTAAGTGGAATACTGCATTAGCACTACATTCTTCCATCAGATTGTAGTGTCTGGTAATGCATTGTAGATTAAACTTTGTCCTGCAGACTTTGCTTTCAAATTGAGTCCCACAACTTCACCATTCAAGGGTCAGAGTTTATTTGATCTAGATACCGCGTTCTTAGGCTTAGTGAAAAAAAAATTTAAGCAGGTGCTTTTTTCTTAGAAGCAGATAAGAGAAGAAGAGAAGCAGCAGCAACTGCTTCAGTCCAGGCCTTGGGCTTAATGCAAATTCCATTCTAGATAGTGTTACATGGGAAACTTCTAGGGAAACAAGGATTTAAGTTCTTTCAACAAATATGCATGTAGATACATACAGGATATTTGATTATAAAAAGTGTACATGTGAATGTATGATTTGGGGGAAAAATATTATACGTCATCAAAATTATGCTATTATGCAAGGTCAGCTTTTGCACATCTGATAGTGAATTAAGAATTTATAAATATATCACAGTATCTACATAATACCAGCTTGTAGAATTCTGTATTATTTGCCTAGGTATTTTGAAGAAGGATTAGTTGTACCAACCTGTAAGCATTCTTTAAGAAAGTCTTAGATTCTGTGTAACGTGAGAGGGAAGCAGATCTTTCAGATAGCCAGAATCTATCATCTATCCTGCTACCATAGCACTGTTAAAGGAAAATGAGAGTGCCACTCACAGTCAAGAATTCCAATTTGTCAAAAATTAGCTTTCTGTATCTGTGCTCTCTGAAGAAGAACCACTAGGAAAAAGGAAGGATGGGGCAAAAAAAATATTCATGAAATTAAACTGAAGCACTATCATGAAGAGCAAATGATTCTCCCTGTCGTCACATGTAACAAACAGGGAGTGTTAACTTACCTTCCATGAAAGGTTTTGTCTGATAAAGGTAGTATAATTTGTCTGGCAGTGTTCTGTAGCAGAGGCTCAGTAAAAGCATAAGAAAGGGGCAAGTTGTCATGATTCTTTTTCCAGAATGATTTCCCAGTCTCCAGCAGCTTGTATTTCAGAAAGAGTGTCTGTAATGTAAGATGAGATTTTTTTTCATGTTGTTATGCAGTATCTTTTTAAGGCTGTGTAAACTTATAATACCATCAGAAAGGAATTCCGCATCTTATTACTTTACTTGTGTGACCTGCAGGTGACTTCTTTCATTTGTTTTGAATGTACCTCCTGTTAATTTTAGTTGATGACCTCTACTTCTTGTACTGGAAGAGACAGTGAACATTAACTATAAGCATTTTCTATGCCATCCTGCCATTTCTTTTCCAAGCTGAAGATTTCTATTATATTAAATTGTTCATTGTATGGAAGCTTTTCATATCATGGCTCATTCTTACTGCCCTTCTCAAGGCCTTTTCCAGTTCTGCTTTATCCCCTTCAAGGTAGGGAAGCCAGAACTGCATTTATAAATATAACTGGATTTATAAAGAAGGCTAAAAGCGTTGGTAAGAATAGGCATCACTGAAATTTAAGTATGAAAGGCAATGAAAAAAGGCTCAGTTTTTTTCTGCCCTGGGTTGACCGAGTGTTACAACCTTCATTTCTTTTTTTTCAATTCTTGTGCTTTAGAACCTATTCATAAAATTTAAGCATAATAAAATAACTTCTTGCTATTGATCTGAGCTTGCTTACTTTTAAGATTTTTTTTTTTATTTTCTTTTTTTGCAAGAGGAGGAGAGGAATGATTAAGAAATAAACTTCAGATTAAATTCTAACTCAGGTAGAGTCTGGTATTTATAGTCTGGTATATCCAAGCTATGTGGTTATTGACTGAAGATCACTGGATGATCTACTACTACTAAACAATTCATAACTTCTTTTTTTTCCTTTTTTTTAACCTACCAGTTTCAGAGGTTAATTCTCTCCAAAGTGAAGGAGTGGGAGCAAAGCACAGAAATGTGGTGATTCCCCTAACATACAATCAGGGACAAAAGACACTTCCCCTGAGCTGTATTCATTCAATACCTGAATCTTCAGAACTGGTTCTGTGTGTTTTGTACCCCATATATTCTCAGACAGAGAGAATTTTTGCGTGGAGTAATAATCGATAGGCGATGATTACATGAAATACTGGAAATTCAGGCCTTGGTAACTACTAGTTCTTCATAGATTTCTCTACAGAGGCTTTGAAGTATTGCATAAAGTGTCAACTTCTAGTATCACAACTGTTATAATTCTTTGTGAGTTTTGTAATGTGCAACGATACCTCTGTGTTTGAGAAATACGTCTTTGGTTAACATGCAAGTCTATCAAAACCTCTTTGCCCTATGTTCTGTTACCTGGACTTCAAGATACTAAGTCAGCAATGTTTTGAGCTTACCTTCATTTGTGCTTTCTTCTAAGATTCAAAATGTTTATTGATCTATCACCAGCAGAGCTCTTTGCTTTTAGAGTGGTTTTGTGCTTAGAAGTGGAAGATGTGTATGGGACAGTGATGCTGCAGTTATCTTTTATTCACTCATCTGAACTATCGGTTCTGTATAGAATTGCAAGTCATAGCTTTCTGTGTTTCAAATTGATGTTAAAAACTCTTATTCGTTTTAGTTTTCCAGAACTTTAGAAACTGCCTGAAAAAAAAAAACCTCAAACACACAAAACCCCACACAAAATTAGAAAACACAGTTCCTTAATGTTTAAAATTGATCCCTGCAATAAAACAAGGTATTGCTCAAGTAAAGTTGGGCAATATGCTACATATACAGGGATATATTCAGAGTCATTCAGTTGCAGCAGGCTTACAAACAAGAATGAAAGGTGGTAAGCTCTTGAAAAGCCACTAGCTAATGTTTATACTGTAGACAGGATTCAGCCACCTCTAAATTTTGTAGCAAATATTCTAATGAACAGAAATAACTCATAAACATGGCCTCTTTCATGATCTTTAAAAGCTGATGTCAGTTTAGTTGAAATATTCAACTTTTTACTTAAGCAAGTAAGTGGAACTTTTTTTACATAACTTACTGTGTTGTGTTTGTTTCTTTCCGCAAATAGGTGCAACTTGGGGCAAAGCTGCTAAGGACCGGTAGAACCAGTTTTTCTTTGCTTCAGACTAAAAATTCCAGTGCTTCAGGCTCTTTGAGAGCCTCCTGAATCTCTACAAACTAAATTCACCTAACATAGCATGATAGAAAGTTTAACCTTTTCCTAGTCTTATATGAATGACAAATTTTCTGATGTTTTAAGTGTTGGTCTTCTTTCGGTTTTCTTTCTCGGTTTTTCTGCGTAGAATGTTCTGCAGTCGAGATATGGCCCTCAGCCAAAGAGAAAAGGTTAAAATAAAACCTATCTGTTGAAACAGCTATACCTCTTTAGTTCATGGTTCTTAAAATATATTTAAATGACCTTCGGTATTGTGAGAGTACGAATGTCATGCTGGACTGCATTTCTCTCTTTAAAAAAGAAGTGGTAATTTTAATTCATCTCTTATCAGAAGTTAAACACTGTAAACAAAATGCTCAATTGACTCAAATCAGCACTAACAGAACACAGTCAGTAGTAGTTGTTGTAATTAAAGTGTTTGACACAAAGGATTCTTACAGTTGCAAAGACAGTCTTCCTTGTTTTGTAGATGAGGAGTTTTATACACAGCGATTTCATTAAAGTGAAAGTACATCTCTTTACCGAAGATATGTTGATGTTTTTCTAAGAATTAGGTGTCGGCTGTATTAATGTTCACAGAAATTTTGCTGGCATCATTTTCTAGCTCTTCCACTAACACCATAATAATTCATTTTAAATGCTTTCTAATAAATCTGGCAAAAATTAATCTGTAAAAGTTGGACTTAATTTCTCCAGCTCTTTTCTTCAATCTTTAATCATATATAAATTTTTTTTAAAAATACATTTTTTTTGTTTCCTCAACTATTGCTTCCCCAAAAAAGAGCAAGCTAAATTTATTTAAAAGTTTCATAGCATTAGAATTAATTTTCTCACTGAATCACATCTGAGAAGTACCAAAATATCAGGCCCCCACCACCACCCACCACATCCCAGACACATCTGTGAGGTTCACAGGGCTCATTTATATCAGTACCATTGTGATCTTTGAAATATATAAAAGCTCAAAGACAGGTACTTTGTGAATTGAATGTACAAAGTGGTGCTTTTACCTGAACTACATGATTTATATAGGAAGTATGTTTTAGAATCATAGAATAGTTAGGGTTAGAAGGGACCTTAAAGATCGTCTAGTTCCAAGCCCCCTGCCATGGGCAGGGACATCCCACTAGATCAGGTTACTGAAGGCCCCATCCAACCAGTTTTACTTCATAAGACTTTTTAAAATTGGAAATCCAGCACTGACTTAAGCCACAGCTTTTTGTTGTTCAAATAATTTATATTTATTCAAGTTACTGCATTATACACAGCTTTCCCAAACATTATTATGCATATATTATCAACTAAAATCAGAGTAAATATATTAAAATACTGTAACAGGTAGTATTCCTTGTATGTTACCTATTACAACAGTGTACAAATGCTATAACAAGTAGATTAATGGGAGCTATGAATCCTGGCAAATACCAGTGCCAAGTAAGTTTGATTTACTGTATATAGTTTTCACAGGGATTATGTTGTATTTTGAACATGCCTTTCAAACTGTTTTGCTACTTCAGGATGCAGCAGACCTTAACATGTACATTTTGGGGGATCTTGTTCAGTTCTGAGAGGATGAGTGTTAATGAAAGTTGCAGGTCCTGTATCAGGTGAAGCATTCACTGTTTGTTCCATCGGGTCAAAACACATAGGGCACAACTGAAAAAAAAAAAAGTACTCTTGAGTAGGTCAGAGTCTGAGGAACCCTGGCAGAATACACATACTAGCCTACAGTTGGAATGCAGACACAAAACAGATGGATCCACTGTACCATTCAGAAAACGTCCATTGATGTTTTTAAATGTAGAAAAACAGTACATCATCCTTAAAAGGAAGTTTGCATAACTAATTAACTTCTAGAGTCCTGGAAGTGTGTGGGAGGATTATAGCATTAGAGGTTTTGTATGTGCCAGACTACTAACCTGCCCTTGACTCAATTCTGACAATTATACATTCATGGCCACGTATGAATTGGCTTGATGTTTGCGGTTAGTTCTCACAGCCTGAAATACTGATAATAAACATGAAGTTGGACATGAAATACGAGTGGTATAAGAAAGCTTGCACTGTTGCTGTGGAGGGAGTTCACATAACACCTCCAAGCATTTACAGAACTTCAAGGTGTAAATAACATTAGACAATACTTCCTTCATCCTCTCACAATAAGAAAAGATTCTTTCTAAATATATCTTCTGTGTCACCTAGTTACTGTCTTTGATCAGACAACATGCCTAGTGACAAACTTCTGAAAGCATGTCGAGTCGCCTTGTCTCTCAAAAATCCTGACAAACAAGCCTCCTCGATTTCCTGTTTCAGTATCACATAGATAATTAAAGTCAAAGCAAAGATTAATTAAGTAATTAATCTCCTGCTTCTACACAAATAAATGCAGGCTGCCTCATAAACATTAAGGAGACCCTATCAGTGAGCTGTAAGAAAGTTGCCTCCAACAGGAAATCCTAAAATAGTTGGAAAGATCTAGTAAAAAGGGTTAAAAAGTAACAAAGTAGTAAACTTCTGCTTTGCAAAACAAGTGCCTTCCTGTGTTACAGCAGTCCAAATTTGCTTGCTGCATCCATGAAAGTTGTTCATTCAGCGAAGGTCAAAGGTTTTGTTGTTGATACACCAGCTGATCATCTGTAAGCCTGTCAGGCTGTACTGCTGAGCATAACAAACTGCTGTGCATTGCTGATGTGCGTCACAGGACCCTGGGGTTTTGCACGGGGATTAGTCAGGCTGTATTTGGAAACGCCCTCAACTGCACCTTGTGCTGCTATATTAGTGTTTCTCAAGCAAGAGGAATTTTCTTTTGCTTCTGCAGCTGCTCCTGCAAAACCCTCTGGTAAGTGTGCACAGCTTCTGTCAACAGTACTGACTTTGTGTTCTGCCTGCATTTCTAAGCCAAGGTTATGAGGGTGGGCTTTACTTAGAGTTGTTTATTGTGACAAGCTATGTTATTGAAACAAAAAAATTGATAGCATAGAATTGGCAGCAGCAATGAAGCGATAAATATATTTACTAGTTTTTATTGAATAGGTTAATTCAACTTAAATGTTCCTTTTAAATATGTAACAGAGAAGTGTGGGTATTTTCAGAGGGACATAGCTATGTACCGTGTATGTCTGCTTTTATTTCTATACAGCAGGAATAGCAAAGATTATATAATATAGCACACCAGTTCTTAAAAGGATTTGGTTGGTTTTTGTTGGCAGCCTGTATGCAAGCCCTGCGTCTCTGGACTCTGCTTGCCACCTATGCTGTTGCAGTAGGACAAAATCAAGGACAGAAGAATCAGGAGTGCCCTAAGCTCAACGCACAGGTACTCTCCTTTAAAAGCACAGCAGGAAATACTGCTGTCATGTTTTCTGTTAAAGCTTGCTCTCCAGATTTTTTTTATATGGTGCATTTTTTTCCAAAGAGAATATCAGAATCCAGCACATTAAGTGTAAAAATATGTAAATAAATAAACAAAATAAAACAAGAAAAATTCTTTTTAGCATGCATCCTATTCCATTTCTTTAAATGGCTTAGGTTGTGAAGCCTCTTCCAGTTATGTCGTTAACCTGTGCTGGGTATCTAGTTTTACAGCATGTTATCAAGCGACTGGGAAGATATTCAATATTCTGTTATTTCATTTCCATAATAACATTTGGCTATTTAGTAGTCCTAAGGCTATTTCTTGGCAAAACTATCAGAAGAGTAATTTGGTAATTACTAGTTACCATATTTCTTACTGTATTAAAGTTTACATCATATGATTATAAATCATATTATGATTTTGGGTTTGGTAATTATAAATTAATAAATATATGTCCTGAGCTCAGGTTATGCCAGCAGAGTACATGATCACTAGTGCAGTTCTTCTGACTAGCTGCATGTAATGGACTTACTGATGTGACTACACTCCTGTCCAGTAGCTTTTAATGTTCCTCTCGAAAAGATGAGTCCACTAACATCTGGGATTGCTAAAAAAAGCCTCGATTGCACTTATGGTCCAAAATTCAAATTATCTCAATTAAGGACAATGCTTTATACATGTATGAGCATATGAACACATGTAGCTATGTATAAGCACACACAGATGGAGGAGAATATACACACACACTCTTTTTCTGTGGTTTTTGTTATGGCTCCCCCAATCCTTGCAACTCATACGTTGGCAAACAGCAGAAGTTACAAAGACGCTTGCATGCTTTTCAAAATATTGTTTTATAAGCTTTGTTTTCTAGAGTAAATAGATGGAAGAAATGTTCGGAAATAATAGCAAAACCAAAATGAAAGTGGAAAATGATATGTAAATGTAAGTTAAGGAATGTGCCCCTTTTCTTTATAATTTCACCGAACTTACTTTCTGCCACCAAGAACACCAAAACCAATTTTCTGTATCTTGCCAGGGTATCATATGTCACAGCTATCACTAATGCCATGCCCTACCTTTTTTTGGTACACGTCCATAAGTAAGTACATGTGATAGCTAGTCTCAGGCCTTGGATATGGTCATCTGCAGTTCCCAAAATAAATTTTATGTATTCTTGCTTTATACTCTTTTAACATGGAAGCTGTCACCATAGTCCAGAAATACAATTTACAAATAATAATACATTTTATGCCTTTGCATTTTAGCTTGTTCAGAAGTAACATTAATAGTTCCCTCTCCTTGTCAGCCCACCCTTGTGTATCCTCTCTAAGAAAAGTTAGTAGGTTTGGAACCCAGTCTAGTCTAGGGCAGGTTTACCAGCAAAGTATAAAAAAGGAAATTGTGTGATAATTGAAATTCACATACTGTCAATAGTATTATGGCTAGTTCTTATTCATTGTCATATCACTTATCACAAAATTTTGTGGAATTTTTTTAATATATTTGTAGTTGCGAGAACAGTTCTTTAGAATTACTGACACCTAACAAAGCACTCTATCAATCATTGAGAATTATAGAGAAGATCACTTAAAATTTTATCCAGCCATAATGGGTAGCGTTTTCTTAGCAATGATTTTGGGGAGGCATTCATACTAGATTAGTCTTTGCAAAATAAGAAAACTTTGTGTTTGCCAAGTAGTGTAGGCTTACAGGGTATCAGTATACCAGTATTTTGCCCCATTTTTTTATGTCAAAGCATTACTTAGCAGACTCATGATGATAACTTCTTATATTTTTAGTTATTACTAGTAATATTTCAAGCTGTGTAACCAGATTTGACTCTGAAATGAGCTGTATCTCCATGTAGTTGAGATAGCAAGTCATTCAGCAGCATTCTTCCCAACTTAAAATCACAACAAAAGGTCCCACAGTTGTCCTTTATATGAGGTTTCCTAACGTTGTTGTTTTACTGGGTAGGGAAGTAGATGCTTTAGTGGATTCAGAAGTTCAGTATAATCTTAACTCCAGACTATGACATTACAGCTTGACCACACAATCAGTTATTAATTCCCTACGATAGCTGATTGGAAATGCCTCCTACAGCAGCTGTGAATTCACTTAGATACCTGCCTTTCATTTTAGTGATTATGACTAATTCTTGTTTTATAATCGAACTGATGTGGCATTGCCTTAGGCACACAGTCTCAAATACTAAGAAAACAATATATATAAGCAGCACCCAGATACAAAATAAAAGCAGCTCTGTTTGCATTCCTGCTATCCATTTGTATTTAAGAGACTTTATTCCAAAACTAGAATTCAATCCATTCTTTTCCTCTTTATTTAACTCAGCTACACAGATGCGTGTCTCATGTACTAAATAGTCTTGTAATTTTCAGAACTATCCTTGTTGTAAATGACCCATTCTGTGGTTTGTAGGACTGGGGAATTTCCAAACCTGCGTGAATCCATTACTGTTCATTCATCAAGGTATGACTATATCATTGTTAGCTGCAAAAGAATTTGCTACATCCTTATTCCATTTACTTGCTATCACAAACAAGCAGCTATTTTTTTCCTTTTCATAAAACCAATTAAGCTCAACCTTTAAAACAATCTGTTTCAGTTTTGTTCTTCTTGCTTCTCTTTGAAGTCTCTTTAAAAACGTCAGAGACTAGAAACTTAAATGTATTTGTGGCCAGTGTATACACCAGACACTAATTACCTTTGGGAGTTGTCATCATTTAACATGTGTTTTTAGAAGGGAGACCAGCCTTCAGTAACACATAGATGTCCGTGGTAAGAAAGCAGAACTCTTCTCACACTTCTATTAAAAGACAGAAAAAATAAGAGCATTTAACTGATTCAATATGATTTATTTCAGACGTCATAATGAAATATTAATTCCCTTTCCTATGCTTATATAGTTTTAGTTCTGTATATAGAAGCTCCTTGCTCTGAAAAGTTTTCTTGCTTGTTTTAGGTGTTACAGAGATTTTGGTTTGGCTGTCTCTCCATACTTATTCTTCCCATCAACTCAAGGATCAGAATTTTCTATCTTTTGTGTATACTGATTTGACCCTTAGAGCTTTCTTAAACAAGTAATAGAAACATAAATTTTATCAAATTGACTGAACTTTTCTTATTAGCGTTTTTTCACTCTTTATTCTTTCATTTGTCTTATCTGCTCTTTCCAACTTGAATCTGCTTGTCTCTTTCAGCTCTGAACAATGACAAATAAGTAGCAAAAAAATGACAGCTAAACTGGGCAGAAGTGTAAGAAAATGAAGGTGACTGTTTGCCAGAACACTGGTGGACTGCTTATTAGACAGTTTCATTTGCTTCTAACTTAATCATGATAAAACCTAAATAAAAGAATTGCTACTTAATGATCAGTTCCAAATGTGAATACAAGGAATTAGTGATGGGGACAGTGGCTGTGTCAACTGACTATATTTGTCTAAGGCTTCATCAGATGCCATATCCATAATGAAGATTTGGTTTTGCCTATGAAAGTGCATGTGAGATTGAAATAGTCTGGCTTATACTCATTGCAGAATACCCTTTTTTACCCCCTCTAAATTAAGTACTCTTTAGTCAACTTGTGTTGAAATTGTGTAAAAATGAAAGGTGTATTAGAAAAAAATGAACTTTAAAACTGATTGTGAATAAGAGTATCAGCTTACAACATCAAAGCAGGAAGCTTTCATCATACTTAAAATCTTAGGCAATGTCTTGTTTAACATCATCTACTGAAGTGTTTACAACGGAGGTTTTTCCTTGGGCTGTCTTACCAAAGGCCTCATTCTGAAATAGAACAGTAGCAAGCAATCCAGCTTTACTCATAGTTTCTCCCACTGATCTCTTCCATCTCCCACAACATCTGTTCTGTTTAAATCAGTTATATTAAGAAGTCTGTTGCTTAGCATCCAAGTAAACCAAATAATGTTTGAATTATTTCTTACAAAAGCATGCATTTGGATTTCACCATTTTTATTTGCATTCCAAGTCTAAAAACACGTATATAATTTGCTTACTGAAAGTCAAAGGAATTATATTAGTCAATTTACAGTGGAAAAAAAAAAAGCAAAACAGAATCAAATTGCTTTTACTTTCATTATAGAGAAAAAATGCTGTATACACACCAAACAAGTAGTAATGTTACTTTTGTTCACCATCACTGTATAACACACAAAAGAAATACAATAAAATCCCTTTAAAGAGCAGCAAATTGTTCAAATTTTATTTTGTGAAGCTAGTTCTGCTGATAATTGTGAATAAATATCTATAAATGCTTTGTAAATATGTTTTGCAAAAGACTAGGGAATTCTTTAATGAATAATTTTCAGGAATTTTAACACTCATTGGCTTGGTGCATCTGATAACTGGAAGCCAATCTTAATATATCTTTTTTTTTAAATTTGCTTTGCTAATAAAAGTAGTGAGGCACTGCAGCCACACAGAGAACAACTATCTTGGTTTAGGAGGTACCACTTTTACAGAAAATGTCTTTGCCACAGGATAGCAAAGGAAAACTTTAAATCTTCAAAACTAAGTGAAATGAATCTAGTTTGTTTCTTTATGAGACTTACAAAGCAAAGAAGTAGTAAATAGCCTGTCATGACTTAAGAATTTTTTGCAAGATACTCTGGTGAATTTTTTTCAATGGGTGGAAATCCTTGGAAGATTAGCAAAGGCTCAAGATTAGGGTTTTAGAAGTATTTCTGATTTCTTTTTTTATTAGTGTCTTTGAGGATATCAGCCAGAAAGCAGAAGTAAGCATAGTGGGAGTTATAATTATTCGTTACATTGAAAAATAGGAGCACTGATGTGGAAGAAAAGATGCAATTCAGCAAGACTAAATGAAAAATTTAGCACATTTTGCAACTACTAGTTTCTGCTTATGAGTAATATTGAAGAATATTTGATCATAACCAACTGCATTTGAATTGTTATCACCATGTTACTTCTAGCAAAGTAAGCATATTCAAATTCGTATGCAAAAATATCTGAAGACATGGGCTACAGCAGCTCTTAAGCTGAGGCCTGAACAGAGTAGAGCAGAAAGGTTATACCCACAGTTATGGATGCTGTGTTTCAAGAAAAATATGGCTCAAATGGATGGGACAGGACAACATCACGAATTGTCAAAAGGTTAGGAAATTGTACTGTACAAAAGGAAAATGAAGAAACTGGGATTATTTAGTTCTGGAAGGAGATTCAGTGACCTAAAATTACAGTAAGGGAGGTTAAATAGAGATTAAGCAACTTTTTCTGAACATAGAGACAGTTGAGAACTAAAATGCGTGGTTGAGGAAAATGAGGACTATGTGAGTGGTGGTTTTGAAGAATCAGTTAGGCAAGTACCTGTCAAGAATCATGCAATCACCACGTTGGAAAAGACCTCTTGGAACATTGAGTCCAACCATTCCTATCTGCCACTAAACCATATCCCTGAGCACCATATCTACCTGTCTTTTAAATACCTCCAGGGATGGTGACTCAACCACCTCCCTGGGCAGCCTCTGCCAGTGCCCAGTGACACTGAGGTCTCCCCTCAGCCTCCTCTTCTCCAGGCTAAACAACCCCAGCTCTCTCAGCCGCTCCTCGTAAGGCCTGTTCTCCAGCCCCCTCACCAGCTTCGTTGCTCTTCTCTGGACTCACTCCAGAGCCTCAACATCCTTCTTGGGGTGAGGGGCCCAGAACTGAACACAGGATTCGAGCAGCGGTCTCACCAGTGCCGAGTACAGAGGGAGAATAACCTCCCTGGACCTGCTGGTCACACCGTTTCTGATCCAAGCCAAGATGCCATTGGCCTTCTTGGCCACCTGGGCACACTGCTGGCTCATGTTCAGTCGGCTGTCAACCAACACCCAGGTCCCTCTCCTCCAGGCAGCTTTCTAGACAGACTTCTCCTAGTCTGTAGCACTGCATAGGGTTGTTGTGCCCCAAGTGCAGGACCCGGCATTTGACCTTGTTAAACCTCATCCCGCTGGTCTCAGCCCAGCAGTCCAGCCTGTTCAGATCCCTTTGCAGAGCCTCCCTACCCTCCAGCAGATACAATCTTCCACCCAGCTTAGTGTCGTCCGCAAACTTGCTAAGGGTGCACTCGATGCCTTCATCCAGGTCATTGATAAAGACACTGAACAGGACTGGACCCAGCACTGAACCGTGGGGAACCCCACTTGTCGCTGGCCTCCAGCTGGATTTAACTCCATTTCCCACCACTCTCTGGGCCCTGCCATCCAACCAGTTTTCCACCCAGGAGAGTGTGCGCCTGTCCAGCCCAGAGGCTGACAGTTTCTCAAGCAGAATGCTGTGAGAAACTGTGTCAAAGGCTTTACTGAAATCCAAGAAGACCACATCCACAGCCTTTCCCTCGTCCAGTAGGCAGGCCACTTTCTCATAGAAGGCGATCAGGTTAGTTTGGCAAGACCTGCCTTGCGTGAACCCCTGTTGACTGGGCCTGATCACCCGGTTCTCTTGCATGTGCTTCATGATAGCACTCAAGATCACCTGTTCCATGACTTCCCCAAGCACTGAGGTCAGACTGACAGGCCTGTAGTTCCCTGGATCCTCCCTGCGACCCTTCTTGTAGATGGGTATAACATCAGCCAGCCTCCAGTCCAGTGGAACTTCCCCAGTCTTCCAGGACTGTTGGAAGATGATGGAAAGGGGTTTGGCAAGCACATCCACCAGCGCCCTCAATACCCTCAGGTAGATACCATCCAGCCCCACAGACTTGTGAGTGTTTAATTGGCCAAGCAAGACTCTAACCACCTCCTTTTGGATCATGGGAGCTTTGTTCTACTCCTCTAGCTCCTGGGGATGTATACATAGGGAACAACTTTCTTTACTATTAAAGACTGAGGCAAAGAAGGCATTAAGTACTTCAGCCTTGTCTTCATCCTTTGTCACAGTTGTTCCCTTTGCATCCAATAAAGACTGAATAGTCTTCCTGGTCCACCTTTTACTATTGATGTATTTGTAGAAAGATTTTTTATTATCTTTCACAGAACTGGCCAATCTGAGCTCTGGTTGGGCTTTAGCCCTCCTGATTTTTCCGCTGCATGATCTCACTTCTTCCCTGTAGTCCACTCAAGATGCCTGTCCCTTCTTCCAAAGTTCATAGACATTCCTGTTCTTTTTGATGTCCTCCCAGATCTCTCTGCTCAACCAAGCTGTATTTTTTCCCTGCCAGCTCATTTTCCGGCACATGGGGATGACTTGCTCCTGCGCTGCCCGAATTTCCTTCTTGGGCCAGAAGGGCACCCAGCCCTCTTGGGCTCCCTTGCCCTTAAGGACTGTCTCTCATGGGACTTTATCAACCAGCCTTCTGGACAGTCCAAAGTCTGCCTTCTGGAATTTTAAGGTGGCTGTTCTGCTAACCCCCCTCCTCACCTCACCTAGAACTGAGAATTCTACCATCTCATGATCACTTTGCCCCAGTCGTCCTCCAACCATCACATCTCCCATAAGGCCTTCTCTGTTCACGAACAGCAGGTCCAGGAGGGTGCCTTCCCTTGTTGGTTCACTCACCAGCTGTGTGAGGAAGTTGTCTTCCACACACTCTAGGAACCTCCTAGACTGCTTCCTTTCTGCTGTATTGTACCTCCCGCAGACATCTGGTAGATGAAAGTCTCCCACAAAGACAAGAGCTTGAGACTCCTCCCAGATGTTTGTAGAAGAGCTCGTCAGCTTCTTCTGTTTGGCTAGATGGTCTATAACAGACTCCCATCACAACATCTGCTTTCCTGTGGGCTCTTATGATTTTTACCCACAGACACTCAATCCTGTCATCACCATAATCAAGCTCGATGGTATCAAAGCACTCTCTAACACAGAGGGTGATCGCACCACCTCTCCTACCTTTCCTGTCCCGCCTGAAGTGTTAGTACCCCACCATAGCAGCACTCCAGTTATGCGAGTCATCCCACCACGTTTCCGTGATGGCAACTGTGTCATAGTCTCCTTGCCCTACAACAGCTTCCAAATCTTCCTGTTTATTGCCCATGCTGCATGCATTGGTGTAGATGCACTTCAGTTGGGCTGTTAATCCCTCAGCTTTCATAAAGAGAATAGTCTTCATTCCCAAATGACTGGTCCTTGGATTATCCAACCCATCAGTGCCAATTACATCATTTCTGTCACGAGATGTACTCACCCCAACTCTCTCTGAGTTCATATATTCTAGGTCCTCAGCAGTACACCATCTCTCAGGCACTGGAGTGCCATTTCCAGGCTCACTCCTCTCTAGCCTGGCTTCATCCCTTTCCCCCTTCACGTGTAGTTTAAAGCTCTGTTAATGAGCCCTGCCAGATTTTTGGTCAGAATTTTTGTACCCCTAGGGGACAAGTGTGTCCCATCCCTGGTAAGGAAGCCTGGAGGTGTGTAGGCCAGTCCATGATCAAAGAACCCAAAAGTTTGCTCCTCACACCGGGTTTGGAGGCAGGTATTAATTGACTGATTTTTCTTGCTCTCTCCCTCTTCATTCCTTGTTGTTGGAATGGTGGAGGTAAACGCTACTTGTACCCCGGAGCCCTTCACCATTCTTCCCAGGGTTCTGAAGTCCCTCCCTGAAGAATAATGTAGCTGTAATAGTTTGTTCTTCCCTGAGGGCAGAGTGGACTAGAGATGATATTTAAAGGTACTTCTAGCTCCTTCTTTTCCCTGTATCTTTTCCATTACAACAACATGTCTTTGCAAGACTTTAAAATGTCTCAGATGAAAACTTAATTGCAGTTTGACTGCAACACCGTTGTTGCTAATAAACAAAAGGCTGAGTAGCATCAAGAGCAGGAAGAAAAGAGTGTTGTGTGACTTTTTAACAATTGGTGGTATGAGAACTCTGGTTCTAGGAGCGTATCCAGAAATAGAAGCTGCCTTTTTTTTTAGATTAGTTTATTACAGCAAAGATTGCTTGCTACATATAAGAAGAGGAAAAATGAATGATCAGAATGTGAAATGTAATTCCTAGCATTTCATCATCTCTGAAGTTCTGTATACAAAAAATAAAATTTACTTCTCCTAAATGCCCATGTAGACAGATGGTAAATTTCTGAGGCATTTGCTCTAGAAAAAGTCCATACATAGAATCATAGAATGCTTTGGGTTGGAAGGGACCTTGACAGATCATGTAGTCCAGCCCTCTTGCAGTGAGCAGGGACGTCTTCCACTAGATCATGTTGCTCAGGGCCCCATCCAGCCTGGCCTTGAATATTTCCAGGAATGGGGCCTCTAACATCTCTCTGGGCAACCTGTTCCAATGTTTCACCACCCTCACTGTAAAAAAATTTCTTCCTTATTTGTAATCTAAATCTACCCTCTTTTAGTTTAAAATCATTATCCCCTTTCCCATTGCAGCAAGCTGTGCTGATAGTTTGTCCCCATCATTCTTTGAGGCCCCCTTTAAGTACAGAAAGACCACAATAAGGTCTCCCTGGAGCCTTCTCTTCTCCAGGCAGAACAACCTCAGCTGTCTCAGCCTTTCCTCATAGGAGAGATGTTCCATCTCTCTGATGATTTTTGTGGCCCCCCTCTGGACCCACTCTGACAGGTCTGTATTTTGCTTTTCCCTGCTCCGGAGCTGGACATAACTATAAAAGAAGGAGATACATACTAATTTGGAAAATTTCTGTCAATAAGTATTAATTTTAATGTTTCTGTAAGATTGAAGAGAAACTTCTAGAGTAAGCAAAGACTTGGGAAGGAGTGTATTGTTTTGGGAAAGATAAGGGATTTGTCATTTTGTTTTCTTTTTTACCAAATTCAGCATTTGTCATAATATTCAGTAGTTATTCTTCATGCAAAAGGAGCATGTGGTGTGACAGCAAGTGTTATTTCAAAAGTGTGCAGTAAAGTAGGTAATGGAAAACTATTGATGCACTGGCTAGGCAGCAGGAATTACTGTACAGTCTTGTAGTAGAGTATCCTGTTGACACATGCAACATTCTCAGCAAAACAACAGGTGGCTAAAAGCAGCCTGTCTTCTCCTGTGCTGAATTTTTAAGGGCATACCAGTTGTGCAAAGAGCTAGTTTTAAGGTTAACCATCTCCTAGTGACATACCTGAACCACAAATAAATCCCATGTCCTGTTTATATAAATCTCCTTTATTTCCTACAAACACTTATCTTTTCTGTGTCAGCTTTGTTAATAATTTGATATTAGTAAATGAAATTAAACTAGATACTGAAAGCAAAGAGAACTGTGTGTAGTCATCGTCAGTTAATACATCCAGAGTGTTTTCCGTTGCTTCTTACTCTTAACTTCCTGTCTTGTCCTGTCGCATTAAACTGTTTATAGATGCAGAGCTTCCGATCTGATGGATAGCAGGTATTATCTAGTAAGTTTTCCTGTGTAAGTATATTTCTGTCTTTGTTCTTACTCTTCACAGATGCCAGAATTTCAGAAGAAGACTGTCCATATTAAGGACCCAGGCAGAGTAGAGGAGATTATTTGTGGCCTCATCAAAGGTGGAGCTGCCAAACTTCAGGTAAAGATAGTAGAATGTGTAACCGTTTTGGAATGAAAGCAATCATGATTGTTGCTCTGTGCCAAAAAAAGTTAAGAATATGTATACATAACAGAAGTCAGTCTTCAAGAAATCTGCAAACCTTAAAAAATCTGTTAACTCCTTTAATAGGCCTTGTTGATTCAACTGTAATTCAGCCAGACACTAGTTGAGTAAAAGATATAAACATATAAGCTTAGTAATTTCAGGAAATAGTCTGACCAATGGAATTAGAAAAACAGTTTTGTTAGAAAAAATATATTCTTACGTTACAATAGTTGGATAAAATAGGGAGATTTCTGTGACACATACGCTACTCAGCAGCAATTATTGTTGATCATTCAGAATTTCTAGCCATTCTTTATTTTGTCCCTCCATGTTGTAAGACAGTTTTGCTTTTTCTTTCCTTAAATAGATTATTACAGATTTTGATATGACATTAAGTAGATTTTCCTACAATGGAAAAAGATGTCCAACTTGTCATAGTGAGTACTTATTTTTTTTTAAATACAGATTGGTTTGTTTGCTCCTTTTAATTTTTCCTAGATTTAAATTTTCTATGCAATTTATTACCTAACATGTGAGATTTAGATTGACTTGTCACCTAACCTGTACATCCTAATGAAGAAGTATTCTAGTGACTGTCATTATATGTGTTTTTATGTATATATATTTTAATTACAGTCTTTGTGAATTAAAATCAAATAAGTCATCACTCATAACTGAAACATTAAGTTCTGAACTATAAGATATTAGTGGCTACATATGGTAGAGTTGACTTTTATTTGTTAAGAGCCTATAGTAGTTCTGAGACCTACAAGAACTAGACAGTAAACTCCTTCAAATTCTTGGTATTTTTGACTTGTAGCCTTTTAGTACAAAGAGAAACCATCTACTAATGAAGTGGGAATGCTGAATTAGTTAGACATTAGTTAAGCAGTTAGATCTCAAGAAACAGATAAGAGAGCTTGTAATTGCCCTTTTAATTCAGAGATGAGGAGGACAGTAATAAACCTTCATGCTTATGAAGCAAAACCTGCTTTTTACTGGCTGCTGGTAAGAAAAGTTCTGTGGAAACACAATGGTATATCATCAAATATTGTCATCTATACCATTTACTGTGTTGTAGAGCAAAGTAAAAGAAATATACCATCCTGTTTAACACTTTTTTCTCACCCCCCCCCCAGACATCATTGATAACTCCAAGCTCATCACAGAGGAATGTCGGAAAAAGGTAAATAGAAAATCTACTTGCTGTTGGTTTATTGTACAGACACATGGCTGTGCTGTGTGTTGAACTACACAAAACCGTGATATGGGATGCTTTGAGATCCTTAAAGCTCTCTGAGCTTTCTTACTGACTGGAAGACATCCCATCACTAGTAGAAGTGAACAGAAATGTTTGTATTGTTGATAGTAGCACATAGTTCAGTTTAACAGCATCCACTTTTCTTAGATTTTTTTACAAGCTAACTCTTTGTTCAAAGAGTATTTCAAATTCCATTTTATCTAAGTAATGTAATCAGAATGAAGAAAGTTATTGTGATTGGTCAGATCAAATACCAAGTGTTATTTTCTAAAAATACATTAAACATCTGGTCGTTTTTTCCCTTCAGTTATTGCAGCTGAAAGAAACCTATTATGCAATTGAAATTGATCCAGCTCTCACTATTGAAGAAAAATATCCATATATGGTAGAATGGTAAGAGACACCTCCCGTCTTCAAACTGTACTAAACTTAGATTTAATACGTTTTTTAAAGCAAACAAATGGCAGTAATTCGCATTTAGTTCATGCATTAATTTATCTTTTTGAGTGTTGTGCAGCAACAGTTTTTGCTTTGCTGTTAACTTGAATGATAAAGATTTAACCATATAGGATGCTTTTCAACATGAGATTTAATGAAAGGTGAATCTCAATATGTCGATTTCAACCCATTTTTTGTTTACATTTTAGGTACAATAAATCTCATGCGCTACTCATTGAACAAGGCTTACAAAAGGATAAGTTTGCTGAAATTGTGAGGGAATCTGATGTTATGCTGAAGTGAGTTCCTTTCAATTTGAACGACACTGTTTTAGAGCATTTCCTGTAGATTCTTAATGGTGGCAAGGGAGAGAAGAGAAAAGGGGGAAGAAAAAATAAAGCCCACACTCCTGAGAATGTGACACCTTAATTTTGGAACTTGGAATCTTGCTCCCACTTTACTGATATGTTGTAGCTAAATGCCTTCAGTGAACATACTGTATAAACTAGAGGTCTGAAATTTTTTTTTTTCAGTCCCCTCTCTACAAGCTTCATTTCTGTAGGCTTTTATACTCTTGAAATTCCACGGGTATCTCTTTTTTGTTTTTTTAACGGGAACATAGAGTTCAACTTTGTTCCTTTGAAAAACATTCCCTGTTTTAGTTTTATCAGAGAGAAAAATGCAGCGACTTCAGGAATATGTTTCATATGTTGTATTAAATATTGTTCTTCCTCTCCAGCTGAAGGTGAGTTTAAAAGCTAGCAGAATTCTTACTTTAAAAGAGAAGAGAGCCACAGCACATTTCAAGGTCTCCAAAACGGACTGTAAATTATGGACTACTGAAACAGGATGTTAGAACTTCACTCGAGGAAGCAGTTGTTTATCATACTGACTAAATTCTTATCTTTTGCAAAACAGACGAGCACACCATCTCTGCCTGTTTGATAGCCTAAGTCCATGTGGGTTGAATCTTAATTCACAGGCTAAAATTCCTTTAAAAGCTTTCATAATAAGAATTTTTTTTTAAGAATGTGAAATTCTACCAATGTCTGTGCATAGAAAGTGTAGGGATAATATTATCTTGTTCCTGGAATACTGTACATAATTTTAAGTGGGCATTGAAAACTAAAAAACTTTCAGGAAAGAGTGATAATAAATGTTTTCAGCATTTAAAAACAACACAGAATTTTGTTTATGTTAATAACCATATAGAAAGTCAAATGTTTAATCAAGGAAGATTGAAAGGAAATGTACAGCCTGATAGTAGTTAGAGTTCTATTCATTGCTTGCTTGTTCTGGGGTGTTTGCAGAATGCAAAAGTGTTTTTCAACCTTTAACATATTATTAGATATTTCTAGGGAAAAAATTATACAGACCAAGACCAAATAGCTTGATGCAGCAGTTTCTTGCTAAAACCACATTCCTTGTGTTAGGTTAATGGCTCCTGCTGACATGAAAAGGTGATGCAAAGGAAATAAAGGGAAATGCTCAGGGAAAATTAATAATCTTTTCCAAAGATGACGTGAATGTCTTCTGAAAACTCAGATGTTTCTTGGATTTCTTTATTTGAGATTTGATGTGTATTTACATTCTGTGTTGCAGAGAAGGATATGAGAACTTCTTTGATAAGCTCAGTGAACATAATATCCCCGTGTTCATATTTTCTGCTGGGATTGGGGACATTCTTGAGGAAGTCATCCACCAGGCTGGGGTCTACCATTCTAATGTCAAAGTGGTTTCCAATTTCATGGATTTTGATGAAAATGTACGTATGAAATAACACATTCTTATCAAACATGACTGTCTGGGAGTTCAGTAGCTGTTAATATATACACCTACAAGATGAAAATTTTAATGCAACAGATGTAGCAGTCTGCCCTGCCACATAGAAAATGCGAAGTGCATACTCGGCGCTCCCCCAGGCCAAAAAAAGAGGATAACAGTTCTAACACTGTTAGCTTGATGTGACTCAGATACCATTCATTTCCTTAAAGGACAACCTCACACTCATGCATACTGCCTCTCCAAGCAGGGAGAATCACTGTCTGTTTTGTCTTAATGATGCTGTAACAGTCATTATGCTATTTAATAGTAATTTATTGTGATGGTCATTAGAGATTACATAGTTCAATGTTAGTTCAAAAGTAATATTACCTGTTCCATTTTAGATTCTGCTTTGCCTTTATGATAGCAGAAATAACTCCAGTGGGTTGTTGTTTGGTTTTTTTAATAGGGAATATTAAAAGGATTTAAAGGAGAATTGATTCATGTTTACAACAAACATGACGGTGCCTTGAAGAATACAGAGTACTTCAAGCAACTAAAAGACAACAGTAATATCATCCTGCTGGGTGATTCCCAAGGAGATTTGAGTATGGCAGATGGAGTAGCAAATGTTGAACACATTCTTAAGATCGGCTATCTCAATGATAAAGTAAGTAGCCTCATAACCTTGTGAATGTTGAGTGAAATACTGTAGGCTAGTAACAGGCTCATTATAATAAGCTTCAGATACCAAACCAAGTGTTTGGCCCATGTCTATTTTGTGATTCAAAACATGTTTTATTTATTTATTGCCTGGAAGTTTGTTTTCTAACCTGTGAGCTATGAAAACACAAATGTAAATTGCTTTGGTATTTGTACTGAACTACTTCTGAAAAGTTATTTTGTTGAGAAGATTCAGAGGCTAGAGAAATTAATTCTCTTAAATTCCTGTGACACCTCCCTGTCTATACTGGATTGATAATTGAACAAAACTATAATCCTCCAAACAACAAATTTAGGCAGTGCCTCTTTTTTGGTTTTGAGAAGTTATAATGTAAGTCTGTTTGGATTCAGGAGAATCCAAACTTGAGTTTTCTATTTCTCTCTGCCTTTCAGGAAGCTGAGGCAGTAGTTTTCCTTTCAGTATCTCTGTGTGCAAGATCCTGGAATAAAAGTGAGCTATTATGTCCTGGAATGTACACACAGTTACATCAGGCTACTCCTGCTCTGTCATCCTGTGAAATTCACTCCTAGGAGCAATACATATTTGCATGGCTCGTTCCCTGAATTTGGCAGAAAGACTGGGCAATATTTTAATGACAAAACATCTTTCAGTAACTAATTTCAAAACTAAGTGGGTCTTTGTCTTTATCCCTCTTGCAATCAGGTAGATGAGCTTTTGGAAAAATACATGGACTCTTACGATATTGTCTTGGTGAAAGATGAATCCCTGGAAGTGGCCAACTCTATCCTACAGAAAATCCTGTAAATTGCAGTCTTGAGGCACTCCATTCCTTCTAAAAGGCAACTGAACAGAAGAGCACACGTGCTATCCGAGATGTGTTTTATTACTCATTTACAGAACTTTAATTTAATTAAAAACTTTTGTCTTCATTTTGGTGTTTTCAAATACACATGGTATCCATTGTCAACTAGAAGCTCCTTTTACTGCTCTTATGCTGTTCTTTATTGTCTCACACTCCTGTTGTAACTAGATTTAAATTGGATTTGTAAATGTGATAAACTGTTGCTCATGAGATACTATGGTTCACTGTCTTTTAACTGGGCATTTCTGAAGAGCATTTTAGAAAACATGGCTATTTTGTAAAATTGAAGATGTAAACGTTCTGTGAATAACCAGTGTGCATATTTGTGTTACCACTTCTTTCAAAGGAGATACTTCACTCTCAGCTGTACTTTGAAGGATCTTACACAGATACTACAGAGTTTCACACAAGTTTTTCATACATATATTTTTCTTCAGTAAAAATGCTTTATTCACCCAATTCAAGCAAAGTGTTTCTTCTTAATAGATCCTAGTATCATTACAAAATATCCTGTGTTTATCCTCCTTGGAATGGGAAGAATGTTTTAGGTTTGTACATCTGAGTTAAAGTTTTTCATCTTCGTAATGACAGATTTTCACAAGCTAGTATTACACAGCCATAAATTCAGTCCCTTTTCAAATCTTATTTTGTGCACTATTCCACTTCTCGCCTGCTGTTTCACATCAAATTCAGCATGGCTTATCTAAAATAATTTCTCATGGAGTTCTCAGTGCGCTGCTTCAGGCATAGAAAACCAAAACAAAGCTAGATCTTAATCTTGGATTTAAAAAGCTGACTTAGCCATCTCACAAAATCAAGTTTTCTTGCTACCAGCTCCATGCCTCAGAAGCACTTAGAGAACTTCTCCAGACTGGATTTAGGTCACATTCCCTCTCTATGTGGACTGCAAGCACAAGTATCAATATAGCATCTAGCTCTTTAGAATCATAGAATTGTTTGGTTGGAAAAGATGCTTGAGATAACAGAGTCTGACCATACCTACCCACTACTAAACCATATCGTCTTTTAGATGCCTCCAGGGATGGTGACTCAGCCACTTCCCAGGCAGCCTGGTCCAGTTCTAGCTTCATTATGCACGACCACTCTTTAAACATCTACTGCATCTTCAGGAAGTATTTCCCTTGTACTGAACACATTACCTCTCAGCATCACGTACAGAATGGTACAGCTGAATACAGCTGCAGCTTTAGAAGCTTACTCTGATAACACTGCTGGAGGAGTTAAAGATGGTGATGTGACCCTGGTCCTAAGAGGTCTCAGATATATTAGCTCTATTCATTAATAAAATAGAGGCAATCATACAACTTCCCTAACATCCCTGTTCCCCTTTACTTTCTTTTATACACAGCAGGAACTGTGTCTTCCATTCCCCGAGGAATTGTAATAAAGCTATGGGAGAGCCTAGCTCTGCATTCTCTCCTGCCAGCAAGTAATGCACAACTGAAGGAATGGCCTCTTCCCTGTCCAGGGCAGCGGTCCCTTACCTAAATTCTGACTCGGTAGCACCAGTCATATTTTCTTCCAAATCAGCAGACTTGCATCTGTTACCACACCTACTGGAACTTTTCCAGGAAGGCAAGATGGGGGGTTAGTTTCCATGCCCCACCTCCACGTCCTCTGCAGTAAACAAATTCAACCATCCCCATACTTCCAAGTGCACGGCAGAGGCTCAGAGCACAATCCAAGGCAGTGTGAGTGCTGTTTCATAATCACGTTGCACCCGGTGCGCCAGCAGGGAACTGCTGAGCACAAGGACCTGGCAGAAATTCCAGCCTGCATCTTAACAGGCAAAGACTGCTTGAGGGATGATGTCCTCCTTTTATACAATCTACGGTCATGTAATTCCCTACTTCTGGCACAGCGGCAGCTTGATCCCCAGAAGTGGAAGCCTTAGTAACCACCCATTTGAGCAGAAAACCGCTTAAACCATAAGATGACTGAAGAGAGCACAGCGTTTTGGCTGCCTTTCTGTTTGAAAGTCCTGACTCGGGCAGTGGCAGGCTGGGAGATCTGAAAGCGCCCTGGCAGTGCGAGTGACAGGAGGAGATGGGGGCAGCAGCTGCCTCGGCGTCGGCGTGCCAAAAGCCTGTCAGCCAAAGCTGGAAGACAGGGAGAGCTTAAATACAGCAGTGACAGCTGCTGAGTCAGCAGGAGCAAGAGCTGCTATTCACCCTCTGCCTCGTAGATGCACACACTCACACATCAAGTGCCCAGCAGCGCATCGCGGCTGTGTGACTGGCGGGAGTGGGAGACATGGCACAGAACAGACTGAAGGTGAGAAGGGCTTGCGGCAGTGAGGCTGAGCAGGGCAGGTGCTGCAGCTCTGGAAGGTGCAGGGTAGAAGGAGTCACAGGGAAGGGCAGCAGGTTGGGGTGTAGCAGATCCCCTTGGAGCAGCCAGCAATAGCAGCTCTGTACAAGTTGTCACAGAAGAGCAGGAGGAGGGGTGTTAGAACACGCCAACTGTAATGGGACAGGACAGGCAGGATGAATGGTCCTCATTGCACAAGGTAGACACTTCCTCCCTTGCCTCTCCTGCCTGGATGTGCCATTGAGCCAACCTTCACACCCAGTCCCCACAGCCTCTCTCCCTGCCCTCTGATCTGCCTGGACCAGGGAGGATGGCAGAACAGTCGTAATGCAAAACCATAAGGGAGGGAGCAGCCTTCTGCACAGCCACCTTCTGCCAACGCTGCACTTCCAGCACCGCTGGTAAGGTAAGCAGACATCAGCGTGACCTGCCCGTCAGCAGTGTGGGCACGGCAAGGCTCTTGGGGAAGGCTGCAGTGTTTTCAGACAAGGTCAGCAGGCACGATTTCTTTGTCGACATTTTGCGGTTTAGGCACCTATAGAATTTAAGTTAGCTGAGCTAATGTCAAGTTTTAAGCGGGCGTGGGGGTTTAGTGGGTTTTGCGTTTTTTTAAGCAAGCAATTTTGCTGGCCCTTTTGTCACGGCTGCCAAATAAAAGTCCAAAAGGCAAAGGCCTTCTGAAAAAACACCAAGGTGCTTGGATGCAGTGCTTACTCAGCCAGTCTCCAGGGGCTTTTAGCAAGGGGCTAATTACCAGGCATTACTTCCAAAGTTTACACTGAGACAAGATTTTCCATTTACAGGCAGGTTACTTTTGGAATGCAGATAACATTTAGAGTATGTGAAAACCGGCTGAGAGCCACAGCTCCACAGCATGAGGTGTGCCAGCAACACACACTGGCACAAGATCATTCTGGCTACAAGCACGACAGCTTTCCCTGGCCACCCCAGCATTGCTAAAAAGTTGGGGGCACTTCTGGTCCCCTTGCATAGCGTTTCTGAGAGGCGGAACCATCCCCAATATTCTCATCTAACTTGCCTCAAGATTTCATGTGATCCCATCGATCCTCCTCCCAGAGTTTTTCCCTGGCCTCACCAGCCCTGCAGGAAGCAGCCATCACTCCTTCAGCGCGATGAGGATCTCATTGTTAAACCCACCCGCAATTAAACCACCCACCCACACACTCCCATACAGAAAAGCACATGCAGAGCAATATGGAAAAGGATTAGGCAGCGTCTTTAAAAAGTGTTACCAAAACAGATCTCCAACTAGATCTTAATCCGAGTTACTTACTGAAATCAGTATCCGGCCTGCCTAGATGCCAAGCAGTATCAGACGTGATCACGTGATGGTTTCCCAGCTACATGGACACTTAAAAGTCTTTGCTTTGTTAGAGAATTTCAGGTCAAACAACCATCTCTCAGGCATTGTATAAGGAAGATTTTCGAATCTCACCTCTGAGCAGACAGACAAGGAGGGCCGAGTTAAAAAAGCCCTACATAGCGCTGTACAGGTTATCAGTATCCTTTCATCATCTCACATCCCACTGCCAACCATAACTCTTGCTTACACAATAGTTAAAGAAAAACACAAGATGCATTTTTATATAGCCTCCACTTTTTCAAAGTCCCATCTTTTCATTGCTGGTCTGTTGGCTAGAAATAAGAATGGATACCATCAGTCACCCCTCCAAAACCATCAGCATAATTAACGGCAAACAAAATTAACACCACAGCTATGGGTTGAACCATCCTTCCCCAGCAAATCTAATTCTTGCGATTGCTATCCAGATTCTGCACTCAGTTTTAGGAAAAAGATACTGTTCACAGCACATCTTTCCAAGTCAAATTTCTAACCAGAAACATTTTGCAACCCTACAAGTATATTCCGTTTATGATTCAGTTTGGAAAGAAAGACAACATACATTTCCTACGCCATTTTGCCACAGCTAAAAGAGTATTTCTAAAGTCAAAAAGCAACATCAGGTGAATTTGTTATTTTTTTTCTCCCCCTCTACTCACAATGTCTGTTCTGTCTGTAGCAGATGTCCAAGGTCAAGCATTTGGGACCTTTATTTAGCTAAAAATGTGTCCTCCTTCTGAGTGGGTGTTGCTACCAGCTCAAATGTCCTCCTGCTGTCAAACACATACTAATAGTCCTGAACTGAGCCAAAACCTTGCCCTGAGTACTAGTGAAAGATGCCATTTTTAAGCTTAAAGAAAAATCAAAATAATTTTTCACACAGAAAAAGTATAATGTTTGATTTCAACAACTGCAAAAAATACTGACTCTGATTTTTTTTTTTAACATAAGTGCATAGAACATACGGACATATACAGCAGAAAGTATCTGGTCAAATTGGGGCAGAAGAGCTCAAAATTTTTTATAAATACCGAGATTATTGTGGGTACACCCCTACATTCCTTTTCTACTGAGCCTCTGACAATCCAGGAGGCAATTACCAACCTTTCCTGCAAGCAGCTTCCTTTCCTCCACCATCTGGCTACTAAGAGCCAGGTTCCCAGCTCAGAGAACTGCACGTGACTGTTTGGTGAGAGGAGTGGCAGCAGTTCAGTTTCTGGGGAATCTCTCATTAGCTAAGCCATCCGTTTTCATCAAGGAGTTGATGACCCTTCGAGAGTTACCATCGCTTTTTCTAAATAAGTTATCTCTGTTAAGTATGTAAGAAATTATCTAAATAAATACTTTCTAATATTTATTATCTATCTAAATAGACACTTTCTACATTAAGAAAACCCTATTTCACACTTCTAAGGTAGGAAATATTTTCCTTATCTCTATATTCACCACAGGCCACCCTCTCTACCAGGATGGTGATGCAGAGATGTATTTATCACTGGAGACGCAGGGGCTGTGCTGAGCTCTCCCAGTCCAAACCAGCACAATTTCACTCCCCAGCCACCACCCGCTCTCCCCAGGCTCTGGGTTGGTTCACTGGCAGGCAGAGAGCCCTTGAGGTCAACAACAGAGACATTCAATCTAAATACAGCCCTTTTTTGAGCAGGAACGTGGCCAGGAGCTTTCCTTGGAGGGAGAAGCCAACAGCTACCAACAGAAAGCAAGGAACTAGCAGGCTCTGCACATGCAATCAGATTCTGGATTTTGTGCAGTTTAGCCGAATGCAGCCAGGTAGGCCTGGCCTGTTGCCTTTGCCTGGGCAAGTAAATGCTTCATGTAAATACAATTATTTTGCAGCAAGCTTTTCCGTTTATTCTTTGCTTTCTCCCAAAGTTGCATTCTCATTTCTGAAATGGCAGCCTCCAGACTTGGAGGGGGATGAGGCATCACTGGCTCACAAGCTCTGTTTGTTATGGCCTGAGGAGCAATGGAATGAGAATGGCAGATGTACTTACCCTAGCTGGAGGCACCGGTAAAGTTGTACGTGCTAGCCCATCAGTGATGTGCTCTTCCGAAAAAAATCCAGCATGGTGATCTTTGGGATTAGCAGCTGACGGCACTTCCATGCTTGCTGCTGCCCCTTGACCTGCCCCTGTCCTGCAGTACAGCTCTGCTGTCCTGGTTTACTAGGAACGCCTCAGCTCAGCTCCTGGGAACCACCTGGGATGATCCTCTATGCAAAAAGAGCTGCTCACCGGGACTTCCTCAGATGAAACAATTCTGAGTATTCAGAAGAAGCACTTGGTTTTTGGGGGCTGTGTACGAGAACAGAGCAAGGAGTTGTTTCCACACTGCGGACTACTCCTGACAGCACTCAAATCACAGCTGGCTTCCAGCTCCTTATCTCCGCTCCGCAAGTGTGCAAAGCCACACATGTGTGAGACCCAGCGACACACAAGCAACCTACTTCAAATAAAAATAAGGGAGAAATTGTATGCAAGTTTTCCGAGAAACCTGATTTCATGAGATGGTAACACTTCTGAGGAGTCCTTCAGGTCATAAACATTCAGATTGCGAGTGCCATCCACCGCTATCCACAGGATTTACATCAGCCCCCAACCAGTCTTCCAGCATTTTACATGAAATAGAAGTGGTTTTGGAGCTGCAGATAAAGTGAAAGCCTCAGACCGTAGATACAAAGCCCAGTGAGTTTGCTTTCACTAGCCAGGGGAATGAAATGTTGTTTCTTACGTAAAATATTTTCATTCAATGAGGGACTCAAAGCTGCCCGCTGAGAGAACTATCACCCTCCCAACTATCACAGCAGATAGCCATATGGGATAGTGGGATGGGCAATACAGGCAATTCCTTCGAAGGCTAAAATTTATTTCACTTCACCACTGTGAAGTCCTAAAACAAACTCTTTTATTGTGGTTTGTTATTCTCAGTCATTTTGAATCAAATAATTAATATTGCTACTGATTTTTTTGAAAAATATATTAAACTATGAACACACTGAGGATAAGCCTTCTACATGCACAAGAGCAGCACTGCAGGAAGGGTATTTGCTTCCACTCAGATTCCCCACCCATCGGAATGCCAGGGGAAAAAAAGAAACTTTAACAGGAACAGTCAGTCAATGTTTTATTTAACAAAAAGATCAGTTATCCCACATCTACTGGTATCAAACTCAAAAAAAAAAAAAAATTCACTGCACTTTCTAAATAACTGTATTAAAACCCAATACAAAATGTTGTCATCCAATTAAAATACCAGCTTTTAAAAAGAGCATCTTGGGGAGTTTACAACCCACGGGTACAGATCAAGAAAAGCAAGAAACCAGACAAAAAGCAAGAAACCAGACAAAAACCACAACTCCCATTCTTTGATGGCATCACATTATACGTATTTGTGCTCTCTATGTATAGCCTAGTGAAGGGGGAATCACACAGCCTTCCAGAAAAAACATGTCTGCTTACTGTTTTCCATTCAACAGCTTGCTGCATTTATAGCTCTAATGGCCGATTGTCTCAGGAGCTCACATAATCTAAACAGCACTCCCAGGCCCTTATTTTGTATTGAGGGATAGGCCAGAACATCTGCAGGCATAAAAAGATGGGTCTACTTCTTGATCCTATCACTGTCTTTTTGTTTGTTCGTTGTGCCAGACTGCACTGCTGCATAAGCTCTAAGTACTTACTCCTTAGTCTAACAATTCCCCAAAACAGGAGGTGGAAGCCCAACATAAAATCAATCGTATTCAGTATTTATGACAGCATTTGGACCCCATAACGCTAATATTTAAAGTCTAACAAAACTATAAATAAGGTTGCAACAAGAAAGGTTTGGGAATCACTGATCAGAACACTGTTTCAACAGGCCAGCAAGAAGGGTCGAGGTTCTTAATTAAATACAATACAGATGGCAGCAAAATTTATTCTGTAAGGTAGAAATCCAACACATACAAGGTAACAATTCTAGGCCCGTTTAGTTTAATTCACAGCTTACGGAAGTTTTGCAATGGCATAGCTATAATTTGCATGCTCTGTCATTTGCAAATTAGAGCTCCTGCTGGCAAGTATTTGTATGTTTGTTCAGTTACCAGAAAGAGTCCTCATGCCTTCTGAAAGGAACTGGGCTCCATGTCTGACAATTTTTACAGGTTATCTTCTTGGGGAATATTTTCTGGTTTGTTCTCCCACGCAAATACTTGGGATACAGAAGGTTGTTTTTAAAACTCTTTTAAAAGCACTCAGTAATTTTCTCCCTACCATTCATTCATCCATCCATGTGACTGTGCATTGTTTAACAACGACTTCTAATCTTTAGCACAAAACCTAACCACGTGGGTGACACCACCATGTCCGGTAGTACGTTCTTTATCTGTTTATACATCCTGTCTTGAGGCACCTAACAGTTTTTTCAAACATACCTAACAATTCCAACCAAAAATCTCTTCCTATTTTAACAGCCTGCCAGCACACTGGTACAGGCAGATGCAGGCTACCTAGCTGAGTGCTAACCTTTCAGAAACATGCTTGCCAAAACCTCTTCCAGTACATGTGTTTGAACAGTAGGTCAGCTCAGGACTCTTCTTTTTTCTTAGCTTTACAGTTCATCGTGTTCCTCTTTGGCCTCTTGATCTTTCAGCTTGAATTCTTCAGCAGTAACTTTACCATTCCCATCTCGGTCTTGATTGGTGAACATGTTCTTAACAATCTTTTCAAAATCAAAACCAGGGGCCAGTTTTCCTTTGCCAGAATCAACTTGAACTCGAATGTACTCTGAAAACTAGGCAGAGAGTAAGGAGGAGAAAACAGCTCACAGTGAAACAACCATTTAAAATGGAAGAGTATTTATAAAAGCGGCATTTATTTCTTGTTGAATATTTAGCATTTTACTGCTCATTATTAAGTGTGCGTACAAGTACATTGTTATTATCCTATAAAGCTTACTTACTTACAACCTAAATTGGGCTAATCAGGACAGACACGTGAGTTTAAATCATTCTCTGTGGAGCTCAAGAGGGATTTCCTCACATATTCCAGTTGGTTCTGGACCCATAACAAGAAAAGTTCTTTTTTTGTAAATTGAACAGAGTATCATAGGAACAGATCGATGTGGAAAGAGGAAGTTCAATTTTGCATGCCAATATAAGAAGCTCACACTATAAAACAGACATCCACCTGCATCTTACAAGAAATAAGACACAATAAAAGTGAATGAAACACAGAAAAGAGATTTTGAGTATCAGGGTACCATACTGCTGGCTGGCCAAAAGCAGAAAGTCCAGTCAAACACAATTTTTCCAATCACTGTTATTTCTAGTGCTACCGGTTAAATAAGCTTCAGCAAGGAGAGCCATTTCTGACATTCATTTACACCTTTTAGGCCAAGCATCCACTTATATCTCCTTGTCTTCTCTTTCTTCTCCTTGCTAGGTGACCAGAAGGATGTGGATATCAACAGTCACATCCCACCTCAATCATTCTCTAGACTAAAAGCTCTTTTCTTTGCAAGGACAGAAGCAGAGTTAAACAAAAGAGAGAAGATGGAGAAAGAAGGAAAACAAAGAGGTGGAAGAGAGTGCTAGAAAGAGGGGAAAACAAGATTTTGATTTTACCCCATTAGCTTGTTAAAATGCTGGAAGGCATCTGTTCCATCAGGTCCACAGCCTGTACCCTGAGAGCTGCAGACAGTTCTACTGTAACAGGCAAGGATAAAAAACAATAGAGAAAGGTGACAAAGACAACTGAAGAAGGGAAGAAAAGCATAGAACTGTCCAGTTAAAAGAAAACACAGAAGAAAACACCATGGAGGTTGGTGTGGTAAAGGCAAGTGGATTTGAGTTAGGATGCCCAATGAGACTGTCACACTGCAGGTTTTGAAAGCAAGCAAGGGGAAGGAGACACCTTCACCCAGCACACCAATCACCCACGGAAGGAGCAGCCACAGGCGCTGCCAGGCTCCAGAGGGATTAGACAGTTCCTGGATGCACTGCTGCAGGCTCAGCTTTGGCTCAGTAATTCACCACAAACCTCCCACTAACAGACACTGTGAAGGCTGACAGGATCACCGAATACTCACTCTGCCTCTTACACCCGTGCCCTAAGTTACCTGCTGTTAATCACAGCAGGAGATCGCAATAGCAAATGGTCTTAAGTAGTATGCCTATTCTTTTATTTGTTTTTGGCTCCGTCTCTAAAGCTAAATAACCATGTTTTAACTGACACACTGCCTTTCTGTTAACTTGGTAACAAATGAGAGGGACGAGAGGCTCCATTTTTCAACATCTGACTTGACAGTGGTAGGAGAAAACCACTGCAAGTGTATTCATTGCCTCAGCTTACCTCCTCCAAAAGAACCTCTCCATCATGATTCTTGTCTATTTCTTCAAAAAGATTGGGAGAGACTTCCCCATTCCATACAAACATGTATCCTTCAGGCAAGCCAGACACCAGTTCCAGCAGTTCGATGTCGAAAACTAATACAGCACTACCAGGCACTTCTCCTTCTGTCACAACAAATGGCATAGAGGGGTATTTATCATCACTTACATTGAAGAATAGATTTCCTTTTAATCCATAATCAAATTTGTCTTTCTGCTCCAGCAGGTTCTCTACTGTAATTCCCAAGCCCAGTGATCTCAAGCCCACCAAATATTCCTGTTCACCTCACCAGAAGTGATTAAAAGATAACAGAAGTTTTCATAATAAAACTGCATCGCTTCTTTACTTATAAAGTTAAAACCGTGGGAATTAGTAGTTTTCTCTTTATCTCGCCAATATACTGTGTATCAGGATTCTACTGATAGACTCAACAGTGTTGGAACAGCTAGGCATGTTACCTCAATGAAACCATGGAAGGGCTTTAATTTATTCTTGAAAAAGAAAATTGAGGTCACCTCTAACTTCAGTCCAGCAGCAAACAAGCAATCTCTTCAGATAGCTGGGTATGTACAAAACCACTAGCATTCATGACATGTTTCAAACCATTTGTATCGAATGCAGTTTGAACAATAGCTAATGCCTATAACAGGCATGTTTATCACATTTTTTTTAAACGTCAGACTTTTAAATATTATTAGGAACTTTTCAATTTATTATAACTATCCAATTTTATACAATAGTATAAAATTTTGCATATATAATATTCGTAATTTTTCACAGAAGATAGGTACAAGTGAAAATGCTTGTTTATCTCTTATCACAAACTGATTCTCCATTAAGCTTGACATGTGATGCCTGACAGGCAGTCTTTATAAAATGCAAACTGTTCTGGAGCATAGAACATAGCAAAGAACATAGCAACCTATGCAATTGTTTGCATACACAGAGTATGTTGATCATAGAATCATAGAATAGTTTGGGTTGGGAGGGGCCTTAAAGATCATCCCGTTCCAGTGCCCCTGCCATGGCTAGGGACACGTCTCACTAGATCAGGCCCCATCCAACCTGGCCTTGAACACCTCCAGGGATGGGGCAGCCACAATTTCCCTGGGCAGCCTGTTCCAGTGCCTCACCACACTCATTGTGACGAACTTGCTCCTTAAGTCTAGTCTAAATCTACCACTCTCCAGTTTACAGCCATTGCCCCTCATCTTATCACTACATGACCTTTTATAAAGTCCCTCCCCAGCTTTCTTGTAGGCCCCTTCAGTTACTGGATTGATCTGGGTGACCTCCAGATAAGACTCTTTTCCATCAAGTATTTTATCACAAGACCAGCAAGAACCATGCATACTGGAAGATGAGAGTTCTTGTCAGTTTCACATTGCTCTTTTTATTACTACTGTCATTAACAAGTTATAAGCCTCCATGCTCTAAAGGAGAACAAATTGCCTTAAATCTATTGGTGCTGGGGTTTCAACAGCACCAAGACACTGTTTCACATCTTGCATTCAGTTCATGTAGTTTCTGAATTTGGAGTTTTATTTGAATTCCTAACATATTAGTGTTGAACATTCCCCTGAACAGTCCCTTGTTTCCTGAATACAGTTTGCATGTCCAAGCATGAGTACTCAATTCCCTAACACGGAGAACAGTGTTTACATCCCTCTGCAACACCAGAGGGCCTGGAGCTTTCCACTTTGTCAAAGCAGCATTACTGGGTCCACGTGTTACCTTTTGAACTGGGATGGTCTTTATGTTGGCCACAGTAACAGTATGACTTAAAACACAATACAGACAGTGTGTTCAATTTGTTGGGGAATGAGGGGATCTAAAATAATGAAATTAAATGAAAAAACTCCCTTTCAAGCAGGTAAGAGTCACTCGCCGTATGTCCTCATGCCTAGCAAGTAACAAAATAAGCCCGCTTGTCTTCCTCAAGAGATGCTAAGTGGATGTTCAATAGACTTCACTCACTTACCAACTCCATCTTCTCCATAACCAAGATGAGGTGGAATAACGACTGTTCGTCGCTCCCCGACACACATATCTTGAAGACCCACGTCCATTCCCACCACCACTTGTCCGGATCCCAGAACTATGTTATAGGTCTTGCCAAGGCTGTGTCTGGAGGTGGGATTGGGGAGAAAAACAGAAAAAAAGAAGTCAATATACAGCATAAAACTCCTGATGTTCCAAATTAATACAACAGCAGTTTCTAGTTAGTGCCTTGTCATTGCCAAAAATTAAGTTCATACCCAATGCTCTGTTCTATCAAGCAGCTACCTGAAATAGTATTAAGATAGTAAGTTAAAGCCAGTACCAAGGAGAAGCATCCCTACTGTTAACAAGTCCTTTGGTACTAAAATTACAGGCTTCTTGAATGAAAACCAATTAAAATCTTTAATCCTACCAACTAAACCCCCAAAGTAGTCTATCTCAAAATAAGGGCTTTTGCCTTTCCCATATTTTTAACCACAGAAGCCAAACTTTCTAGCAGATGTAAAAATTCCAGAGGTACACTTGTCCCAGAACCACCAGCCTATATGGAGCCAGGTGCATCCACATGGATCAGCCATTCCTTAATGAAAACAGTCACTATAATGTAGCAGTCACCTAACTGAGATAGATTGGAAGAATACTACCACTGCTACTACACCACATTATGCTCTGAATTATACCTTGCTGTTGGTGGCTCATTTCTAAACTTAGAAATTATCAGGACTTCAAAACACAGAAACTAAACATGCATTGTGATTCTAAATGCAGAATGTGCAGTGTTAAGACTTGGTACTCAGTATGTGTCCCAACAGCAGGACCCTCTCTTCCGTCATTCTCCTTTCTTTGGTTATTTGGCTTGGCTGTACCCTTGGAAGGCATGCTTGTACAACAGAGAAAGAAAATAATTCAGTGGCTAGAAGGTCAGCCTTAAAATCAGGAGCACAAGATTTGTGATCTTTGTTTCTCTGTGAACTGCTTTGAATAAGAGAGTCTCAACATCCATTGGCTCCTGCTACAAAATGGTAATTGAGCATTCCTGCCATATAAAAGGTGTTTTGAATCCAAACATGTTACTTGCATACATACTTTCCGACAGTATCAGGTCATGTGCTTCAATGTCAGCCAGCCTTTCAGCTCTGCAAGCTATTGTGTACACTGCGAAAACTATGAGCTGCTTCCTATGTTAGTATAATCTGTTTAAAAACAGCTTTTCCTGATTTCCTTTCCAAAAATAAAACATAATTTAGTTGACTTGCACTATCCAAAAGATGAAGGCAGCAAGCAAGCTAGAAGTATTCTTGCCGCTGCAGTGAACAGTGCTATGGCCTTACTCAAGTTCTACATGAGACAGACTGGAGCAAACTCTGCTTCCCTCATAAACACACCACCAACAGGAAGGGGAAGAGAAAGAGTCACAGTCAAGCTCTCTTGATGTTTTCTCTATGCTGACACTTAGGCGCAACGCTACCATACAGGAAAACTAGCCACTCGCGTGTGGTACAAACAGGATGGTGACCATTTACTGTAAACCACACTCAAGCTAGCTTTAACAAGACTACACTGAGTAATCCTACCAGACCTTGCTCAGGGGGACCAAATCAGTGCAGAGTGAAAACCCTACCCAAGAAACCGAACAAGCTTGGACAGTTCATTCATGCAGAGCCCTGTGCTGTTCTAGTGTGACTGGTCCGGACATCTGAATTAGCCTATTTAAACAGACGGCTACGCAGAAAACCTGTTTTGTCAATACACCATTTATGCTGTTTTCCAGCATGTTCCTGCATTCTCTTTGTTCCCAGTTCTATCATTTTGCTATGACAGACTGTCTTTTTCTTTTCCTCCTCCTCTATATTTTAGACAGGGAGATATGAAAAGAAAAATACATCTTACACAAGTAACTCATATTTTTTACTTTAAAGTTCTTTATTCCCCACCAGCACACTTTCCAGTTAATTCAACCTGCTCTCACAGCTGCTAGGGATGTTTTCATTTTCTTTACCACATGATATACTTACGTTGAGTCTAATAAAGTACCATCCAAGAGCGAAGCGTTGTAGTGATACTTCAAGTAATCTCCCTTCTTACTCAGTATGGTGCAGTTGGAAGGTTTGTAGTTTACAGTAATGCTGACTGAGTCTGAGGGATTGTGGAAGTCAACCACGTGGATGTCAAAGACCAGCACTGCAGATCCTGGAATCTTTCCTAAGTAGGAAGTAAATTAGGCGAGTAAGAGAAAGAAATGGTACCCAAACAGGCTTATGAAGACCAGATACCACACCCTGTAGGAACATATACTCCTGCTGTGTCTGATGTTGAGTCGTTTTGCTCTTGTTGTTCAGAATTAAAAGGATTACATCTCCTCTGTGTGCAACAGATGCAAGCTGCATCCTATGTAGGAAACAGAACCACTGGAAAAGCACTAAACACACTCAGTTCAACAGTGAAGCAAAAAAAATCCATTATTCTGAATTTGAAAATTATGCAGAAATGAAGCAATAACCATTTGTGGCCTGTGATCACCCTAAATAACCAATTTGCGTTTCATGTACCAATCTATTATTGATCATCAGAATTGTCATAGGATTTATCATGCTTCAAGGAATGCCACTATGTCTAAAAGGCTACGTCTCCTTAAAATGTCCTGATAGCAAGCAACTTCTTCCCTTCCTTTCAAGCACAACGCGCAGTCGCGTTACCAGGACTGACAAACACATCCAGACCCAGGAATGGGGTTTGTTTGTAGAGTCTAATTCCCAAATCAACAGCACAGAATTTGCATTCCCAGAAGAGAGGCTTTTCTTCTAAGCCAGTTTTTCCAAATAACATCCTAGGAGGTACCTTCTGAAACACCAGCCAAGAATTGTAATTATCTAGAATGGTCTTCATACTCAACATCTCACAGCAACCTTTTTAGGTACTAATGAGTTGTCTCAATGGAATCTTAATTGTATGTTATACATACACAGATACTTTGCTGTTCTATGCATCTACTGTTTACAGAGGTGGCTTAGAAGTCCACAAAATCTGTGGCTGTGGAAGGAATGGGGGAAAAAACTTAACACAAGGAATTCCTTTAGCATACAGGGCTTGTTACGACACACAGGGGAAGGAAGATCTCATACTGCAGAGCTCCTGGCATTCAAGCACGAGTCTGTCTGAAACACTGATTATACAAATGAGTTCAGGTCACTAATTACATGTGACATATTTCTGCATTCTTATTGTCCTAGCTATTTAGCTAATTAAAACAATTTTGCAAATTCCAGGTGTAATCCTGTCGATTACACGCCCACAAAACAATGAACTAATTTATAAGACTTTCAAATGCAAAAAAAACCAAAAAAACCCGCAGAACTACACACAGATGCACCAAACGGTAAAGGAAATGGCATTAATTATTGAAGACTTGAAAGTAAGGTCAAGCTCACCTCTTCCTTCTTCTCCATATCCAAGATGAGGGGGGATTATTATTCTTCTTCTTTCACCAGTACATACACCCAGCAAACCTTCATCCATTCCAGCAATCACATAACCTTTCCCAACATAGGTGTCATATGTACGATTTCGTGAATAGCTATGGAAAATATTTGCTTTTTAGTAATGGCAGATGTACTCAGAATCTTGCAATAGGTCTGCAACATAATTCTTAAGCCAGTTAGTTAAGGTCAAACATACGGTTATTATCCAGCACCTGAGAGGCACAGTGCAATTTCCACATTCTATGACTCTAGGCCACCAAGTTTCATCAGTCAGGAATGCATGCATCATTATTAACCAGGACTGGGACCCCAGCTAGGAAACAGCTTATCTGCAAATGTGTTTTTACCATATCTCAAAAGAAAATCTGACCTATCTAAGTTTTTTAGGCCTAACTGAAAACATGTTTTGATAAGTAACTTAAAAAAATCAGTTTGCTCCTTTAACTTTTCCTCTGTCCTGAGTCTACTTTAATAAGTGCTTATCATCTAGATATAGTTCATGTTCATTTTCATGAGACACCCTTCAGGCTATTTCGTTTTGCAACCACAGCTATGTAGTTCAACTACTACAAGCAGGACATGGGATAAGTAGGTTCTCCTGGGATGAACAGAATTAAGGTGAGTCATGAAAACAAAACAGTACCAATACTATCCCCTCCCTTCCAAACCATGCCAAATCACTTATACAGGTTGAAGGATCTGCTTCAACACCTAATAACACAATGAAACAAGCCTACAACAACAAATTATGTTTATTACAAGGATATGTCTGTCTTCTGCCTTTTTCCAAGGCACATTTCATGAAGGCACAACCCAAGGAAGGGAAGGCAGAAGGTTTTAATTCACCTTTACAAGGTAACTCTGGGAAAGAGCAAGACCAGCACAGACGCTGATGTAATTCAGAGGTTTATTCAACTGCTGTAAGTCCAGACACCTCTGGGTGAACTGCTCAGGGGCTGTTCTGCAACTGAATATCACAGATTTGAAAAACAAAGAAAAACATTATTAGAGCTCTCAACCCCAGCCATCATTAGCTGCTCTACTTCTTCACAGGCACTTGCCTTGTTAGATATTGGCCTTCGTTGTAAATTCTGCAGGAAGCCAGATACTCTAACAAATGAAAACGAATGAACCATCTAAAAACTCTCAGCAATTTAGAATGATTTAGAGGCTGCTGTCTACAAAGCATTTATTACAATTTATTAACAACGACCCTAACAAACACTACAGCCATTCTCAAAAATTGTTTAATTACTACAGACCATTCTCATTTTTATCTCAAAAAACAGAGATTCTGGGTAGATGCATTTTGGATAACCTTTAAGTGCTTAATTTACAGTTTTTCATAAGCTGTAAATTAAGATCTACGGTGATGGTGCCGATGCAAATCTCCAGCTTTCTCTCCTCCCACAAAGTTGGGCAGCTGAATGGGGAGGTCAAGGTTGATTCTGAACCTCAATTCAATTAGCTGAGATACAATTCCCTAACTCCTCCTTATGGAAAGTAGCACACATGGAATACTGCACTGCTTATGTTTGCAAAATGATCCTGATCCTCAGTTTGCAGCAGCTGTAGTAGTACTAAACATTTTTCCATGAGTTTATTTGGTAAAGCATTTTACAGTGGCTCATTTTCAACTTTTTTGATCTACTCAAGGGCAAGGGAGCCCATGAGGGCTGGGAGCTCTTCAAAAAGGAAATCCTAGCAGCTCAGGAGAAAGCCATCCCCGTGTTCCGGAAAAAAAAGCCAGCAGGGGAAAAAAACCAGCTTGGTTGAATAGAGAGATCTTGAGGGATATCAAGAGGAAGAGAAATGTTTATGGGCTCTGGAAGAGGGGACAGGCCTCTTGGGTGGACTACAGGAGGGAAGTGAGATTGTGTAGGGAAAAAATCAGAAGGGCTAAGGCTCAGCTAGAAATCAGATTGGCAAAGTCTGTGGAAGATAACAAAAAATCTTTCTATAAATATATCAATAATAAAAGGAGGACTAGGGAGACCATACAGTCCCTACTGGATACAGAAGGAACAACAGCGACAGGGGATGAGGAAAAGGCTGCGGTACTTAATGCCTTCTTTGCCTCAGTCTTTAATTGTAAGGAGGGTCGTTCCCTCTGTGTACAAACCCAGGAGCTAGAGGAGCAAAATGAGGCTCCCATGATCCAAGAGGAGGTGGTCAGAGCCTTGCTAGCCCAACTAGACACCCACAAGCCTATGGGGTCGGACGGGATTCACCCAAGGGTATTGAAGGAGCTGGCGGATGTGCTGGCCAAAGCCCTTTCCATCATCTTCCAACAGTCCTGGAAGACTGGGGAAGTCCCACTGGACTGGAGGCTGGCTGATGTTGTGCCCATCTACAAGAAGGGTCACAGGGAGGACCTAGGAAACTACAGGCCTGTCAGTCTGACCTCAGTGCCAGGGAAAGTCATGGAGCAGGTGATCTTGAGTGCTATCATGAAGCACATGCAAGAGAACCAGGTGATCAGGCCCAGTCAACATGGGTTCACAAAAGGCAGATCTTGCCAAACTAACCTGATCACCTTCTATGACAAAGTCACTCGGCTGCTGGATGAGGGGAAGGCTGTGGATGTGGTCTTCCTGGACTTCAGTAAAGCCTTTGACACAGTTTCTCACAGCATTCTGCTTGAGAAACTGTCAGCCTCTGGCCTGGACAGGCGCACACTCTCCTGGGTAGAGAACTGGTTGGATGGCCGGGCCCAGAGAGTGGTGGGAAATGGTGCAAAATCCAGCTGGAGGCCAGTGACAAGTGGGGTTCCCCAGGGCTCAGTGCTGGGTCCAGCCCTGTTCAATGTCTTTATCAATGACCTGGATGAAGGCATCGAGTGCACCCTTAGCAAGTTTGCAGACGACACTAAGCTGGGTGGAAGTGTCGATCTGCTGGAGGGTAGGGAGGCTCTGCAAAGGGATCTGAACAGGCTGGACTGCTGGGCTGAGTCCAATGGCATGAGGTTTAACAAGGCAAAATGCCAGGTCCTGCACTTGGGGCACAACAACCCTATGCAGTGCTACAGACTAGGAGAAGTCTGTCTAGAAAGCTGCCTGGAGGAGAGGGACCTGGGGGTGTTGGTTGACAGCCAACTGAACATGAGCCAGCAGTGTGCCCAGGTGGCCAAGAAGGCCAAGGGCATCTTGGCTTGTATCAGAAACGGCGTGACCAGCAGGTCCAGAGAGGTTATTCTCCCTCTGTACTCGGCACTGGTGAGACCGCTCCTCGAATCCTGTGTTCAGTTCTGGGCCCCTCACCACAAGAAGGATGTTGAGGCTCTGGAACGAGTCCAGAGAAGAGCAACAAAGCTGGTGAGGGGGCTGGAGAGCACGTCTTATGAGGAGCGGCTGAGAGAGCTGGGGTTGTTTAGCCTGGAGAAGAGGAGGCTGAGGGGTGACCTCATTGCTCTCTACAACTACCTGAAAGGACGTTGTAGAGAGGAGGGTGCTGGCCTCTTCTCCCAAGTGACAGGGGACAGGACAAGAGGGAATGGCCTCAAGCTCCGCCAGGGGAGGTTTAGGCTGGACATTAGGAAAAAATTTTTCACAGAAAGGGTCATTGGGCACTGGAACAGGCTGCCCAGGGAGGTGGTTGATTCACCTTCCCTGAAGGTGTTTAAGGCACGGGTGGACGTGGTGCTAAGGGGCATGGTTTAGTGTTTGATAGGAATGGTTGGACTCGATGATCCGGTGGGTCTCTTCCAACCTGGTTATTCTATGATTCTATGATTCTACTTGTGCCAGCCGTTCTGAATGCTGGAGTGGGAAAGCAAAGTAGTGCCCATGAAGGAGCAAACAAAAGTGACAGGAAGCTATAAGTGTATATTTTGAAAGAAAATGTACCTATTTATTTATTTTAGACGAAACAGAAAACACCATATGAATCTGTACACAATGATCATATGCCCGGAGAGCTTTGAATCTGATGTGACAGCACTCCCTCTTCCTTTATCACAGAAACCCTGTTGCTGAATTCAGTCTTGAAAGACATTTGCCTTCAAAATACAAACTGTTTTCAAGTACAAATGGAAAATCTTGAGATTAACCTCAAAAAAGCCACTAGCACACTGACTCACAATTCTCAGAGCATAAAAGGGAATCATATTTATTTTCAGTCTTCAGTAGCATTACCTATTTGGCAGATAAACTTTATAGGGCAAAGCCTTCAGGCAAGTGTGCTTAAAGATCACACAGCTTCACCAGGTGGATCACCACCCCTAGATGGCGTCTGTGACACTGTCATGACACAAAATTGGTCTTTCCCATATTGAAGTTTTTTAACAGAAGATTCCAACTCCACTCAAAAATTTCAAAAATGAAGGAAAAGCAAAGCATTGTATTTGGGTATGTTATGGACAAGACAAATGAGTCAAATTGGAAATAGGGTCTGTAGCACTGAACAGTTTGGTTACCTGGAATCAAACAACGTGCCATCCAGAAGTGTGCCGTTGTAATGGTATCGGAGAAAGTCTCCTGCCTGGGTTCTCCGCTCACAAGATTCAGGCACTTGCTGGTTCTCAATAGTAATACCATCTTTGGGGTTATGGAGATCTAGCAAAACCACATCAAAGACAAGGGAAGCTTGGCCAGGGATCTCCTTACCTACAAAAGTGTTAAAAGCAGAATACTGGTAAGAAACAGCAGGTGTTCTAGGAGCTTAAACAAGTTTGTTGAAGAAAAGTAACACACTGCTGAATGTCAGACACTTGCCTTCCCAAAATAAATTGGTATAGTCTGCTTCTAAACAGTCATTTTTTGTTTCATGTGTGAGTTTGCCACTCAATTCTCCAATGTAATTATGTAATTCCGTTCCTACTGGGATAGCACTGCCTCACTGAAAACAATAACCTCTTCAAAAGCACCAATCTTAGTCAATATTTTCAAGCTCTATCTGAGCTGCATGGTTTTGCCTATCAGTATTTCCAACACAATTCATGGAAGTGCATAAAATAACCACTAGAACACAAGTTTGTTACATTTGCTCTTCCCATCCTGTTAATATCAAAACAGGAGACCACACGATGGAAGCTGAAGAAGGGTGAAATGAGTATCTCAGGGAAAAACGTAACTTTCCATCAACATACATATTACAGTGTGGGTGTCTTTGAGAATCACTGAGCTCAAGATCTTGGCAAAATTTTAAAACATAACTCCACAAAGTATTGTTATCCACGGAGATGGCTGTCACAGTTAATTATAATGATGTTGCGGAAGGGATATGAAACCTTGCACATCACAGAAATGTCCTTAAATGCAGAGCAGAGGAAGAATTTAGAAGTCCCAAACTATACCTAACAGACTCCTCATTTAGCATGGGGACCTCTATCTATGACATGCAGGCTGCATGCAGTCCCACAGGACAACCAATCCATCTTGTAGTTATCATTAGGGCATTGGTTGCAAAAAAAAAAACAACCCCCAAAAAAACCCAAAAAAACAACTGTACCTAAAAAACATCCTTCTTTTTTGAAAAGTTTTCTGCTCTCTGTGGCAGTTGTTGAAAGAATCTTGCAGTCACCTGACTTGAGTTTTTGGAGTCACTAAATATTAATCACAGATTTTATTCTCAGATTATATTCTCTGAATGAAATAAAATTTCAGTGTATAAAGATTACAACTGTAGCGACAATATGGCTGTTAAACAACTTACTGTTCAAATTTTTAAAAAACATCTTGTACTTGTTAATCAGTCCAATCACATACACAATACATTTTGAACCCCTCCTTCCATCACTTAGTTCCATCTGTCTAAAATGGTAATAAAGCTACCCATAAATTTAAAATACAAAACATTCGTTTCAAAATATGGATGGCTTGGATTAAAAAAAAAGATTAACTTTTACCATCTCCTTCTTCTCCATATGCCAGGAAAGGTGGTATTGTGATAATGCGCTTCTCGCCTACACACATTCCCAAGAGACCCTGGTCCATACCAGGAATCAGCCAGCCAATTCCCACATAGGTATCATAAGTTCGCATCCGATTATGGCTAAAAAAGAAGAAAAAACAAAAACAAAACAAAAAAACAAGCCCATAAACAAATGTCAGACAGCCACAGGAAAGAACAATATTAATCTTCAAAAGCCATGGGCCACGCATGATATAACTCACAGTTTGCTGCTTCAAAAACATTGTTCCTTGATTTACAAGGGGCTGGCTGGGGAGGGCTTTCCAGAGTGCTTAGCTATTTCAGGAACCTAACAGAGGTTTTGAATACTGGCTCAAAGGCAGCTGTTATTAAAGCATCATTTTCTGCCAAAATTTAATGAAGTGCATGTGCTGTAAATTTACAATCTCAGTATGAAAGTACTAGTAGCTCAATTTCATTACGTATTCTGCTTAGTTTATAAAGCTTGTATCTAACTTCAATAGCTATGCTGCAGTGGTTACAGAAATTTTTAGCTGACTGCAACAAATAGTGACACAGGGAATGGAATTCAAAATTAAAACAGGGATCTGGGCTGGCAATTCCCATGCAGAAACAAGGTACTGTTTTACTGATTTGAGTCAACACTGCTGTCCCATAATCCTGAATAAACTACTAACATTTATATAATGCTATCAAGCTATATCAAGCGTTCACTCCTTATGTTTCTGGGCAATTAGCATTAATTATTATACCAGTGAAGGGAGAGTAAACGATGGATTTAAGTGACATCAGATACCTGCTACAATACACAAAGAAACACAACCCAGCCATGTACCTTGAATCAAACAGGGTCCCATCTAGGAATGTTCCATTGTAATGATATCGTATGAAGTCAGACACCTGGACTGTCCGAGGACACTTCTCAGGTTTGAAGTAAGTCTGAATCTGCACCTCATCCTCTGAGTTCCAAAGGTCTATCAAGAGCACATCGAAATGGAGCTCAGAGTTGGGGGGTATCACACCAGCTGCAAAAGCAAACCAACACAACCAGTTTTTATTTCCCTTTTCCTACAGGGCACCAGTAAAAAGCAAACCCACCCACACGTCTCCTGAAAAGAACACATAATGCACACCTTACTCCTTATTACACCAATACCCCTCTGACCCCTTGTCACTGTTGCAGCTACTTAAGGGGGGCAAACTGTACATCAGGCAAACTGGTCTTGATTTAGCATTTGATGCCTCTATTATTCTGTAGAGCAAAGCTACTTTTGGGACTGATAAGACCTTGTGCAGCATTGCTACGCCAAAAAAAAATAACTATTTAACAGGGAGGTACATACAAATAGTTAATTTCAGTAGCAAGGTTCCTTGGCTGAAGGTTCTCTACAGTCAAAAGCTCTTCCTTCCACTAGCTCTTCCTTCCCACACAGAGGGAGCCTGGAGCAAGTAGCTAGGCTGTAGGCTTAACAAAAATGCCCGAGCAGGGGAAAACCCCTGTGAGACGAGCTACTTTCAATTTCTACCCTTTTCTTCTATGGCTCCATTTTCTGTCTGCTCTGCTGAATCACTTGCACGACAAGCTCTCCTGTACTTACGGACTCCTTCACTTCCATAGGCGAGGTTGGGGGGAATTTTCACAAACCGCCGCTCATTCACACACATGCCAACCAGAGCTTTGTCCATCCCAGCAATGAGCTGACCTTTTCCCACAAACACGTTGAATGTGGATCCCCTGTCATAGCTAAAGGGAGAAAAGCAGGCAAAAATGTTAGCGGTTCATTTACCCACATTTTCACTATTTTTTGACTGTACCTTGTCTCCCCCTTGCCCTGTTAGGGTAACTTTGTCATGGGAGAAGGGGCAAATCCAAATGTTTCTGAGACTGCAACTCAGCTCTTCTTCTGTTCACTGCTCACCCTCTATCTGAAACACGTTCTAGCAGTGCGTGATGTATACTGTGGGCACCTGAATCCCACAACTAAAACCAGATTATTTACACACTAATACTACAAGCAGCACTGGAAAATTATAGACAGGAAAGAAAAATTAAACACTATTACAAGCTACAAAAGGATCACTGGCTCCCACAGGATCACAGCATATTGCTTTTGGTGAGAAACACCATAAAAACCGTACACGAGATCAATAAGCTTTGTGACGCGAGATATCACGTCAGGGATTCTCTGTGGGAGAGGAGGAAAGAGAAAAAAATGCCTTTTCTTGCAAGAACTGTGATATTTGTCAATTGTTTAATTATTTTCTCTAACTGGTTACTTATTTTCTTCTCCACATTCCCAGCTCTCATGTCATTATAACTTAAATAGCAAAAAAAAAGAGATGTACTTTAAACAGGTTTGCCAGACCAAGAATTAAGACAGTGATCTTCCACTGCGATCACACAGGAACATTTGAAAGGTAAAAGAAATTATGCTTAAATTATAATGAAGTTTTCAAAAGACAGCAGCCACAGCAGAACACAAACATTAGCTTATGTCATTAGTTTGACCACCTTAAATCCATACAACGACCCCATTTTACTATGCTTGAATTACTGTCGTTATTTAATTTCTTTTAAGTGATGTATAAAGACATGGCAGGACCCATTTCAAAAGCTTTGTGCCTATTTTTAAGTGTTTACTGCTTCCATTTTCTCAAATTCCTTTTATAATTGAAAAGACTTCCACGCACACATTCCCAGCCCCACCCCAGATAGAAGCCAGCACTGGAAAAAATCATTTAAAAAAAAGGCTTGTGCCTCTTCGCCTGCTTAAGTATTCTGGAAAGCAGCCAGTAGCTAGATATCACTAGGGAAATGATGTCAAATTTTCCTTCGAAGACTGTACACATCACTTCCACAACATACTGAGCCTCCTAGCAGTCCCAGAGCCTTGAATCCCTCAAATATTTTACTGAGTGAGCTCGCTGTTTGCTCCATAAGCTTTTTTTTCTGGCAAATATTTCTCCTAAACTAGACAACTCTCTGTACCGACCATTCATTTTTGGTCGCACAAATACTCCTACACCCAGGCAAGGATGGAAAATATTTAAATTAGCTCCCAACAAATTCTATTATACACACAAAAACATAATTAGGGTGTTAAGACTAATAACATAATAGGTTCTAGGAAACCCCAAAAAGGAACGTTTTGTAGCAGTTGATGAAGCTTGGCAATACATCCAGGATAGATTTAAAATAGGAGAGCTTTTTTTTGCCAAAAATAAACCTACTGCTAAGAAAACATTGACGCTCAGCAGAGAACAGAACAAAGCAGTGAACAGGTCATGCGGCTTTGCAAGACTGACTTTGCAGATTCCTTAAAACTAAGCAAAACTAGTTTCCGTTAAAGGAATTTACCAAATTCACAGCACACAACTAAGCAATTAAATCCAGACATAAAAATGCAAATCTTTTCATGGTCATGGAATTAAAAACGCAAATACTGGCAGGAGGAAAAAAAAAGAACAGGCACATTAGTTAACTTATATGACACAGTCATGATTAGCAAGACTCTCAACGGCCTGTTAACAAGAAGAGCTGTACTGCTACCTTCTATTTGTGAAGACAGAAAAATAATTTTAAAGCTCAATAACATTTTCAGCAGCTGAAGAAGAAACAAGGTAAAACTGCCCTTAGCTCAACACACAGAGTATTTTCTAGACAAATTTCATAGTAGTGTCTGACTAAACTGATTCTGGTAAGCACTTCCATAAACTTAAAAAATATCAAAATAGGTAGCGACTCAGACAGGTAGAAAAGGGGGCTTTCTAATAGGCTCATTTCAGCCCAAATTGACTATCTTTAACTTGTATGCAGGGAACACTAAAGATTTTACAATAACTACTCCAAAATATTTCTTCTGTTAACCTAGAGAATATAAAAGCCTCCAATTTTTCCATTGTCTTAACATGACAGATCACTGTCATCACTCTTAAAAAGAGAACATAGAGAATAACAAAAACGTATGTCAACATGAGCTGCCATATAGAAAAAAATAATGAACCAACCCGACTTTTCACAATCTTTTGCAATGAAGACAGCCATACAAATACTCAAGTTGGAGTAGATTGTCATCATTATTATTTATTTACTGATATAAACACCGTACAGTTTGTAGAATCATAGAATAGTCTGGGTTGGAAGGAAATCTAGTCCAACCTCCTTGCAAAGGGCAGAGACATCTTCAAGTAGATTAGGTTGTTCAGAGCCCCATCCAACTTGACCTTGAACGTTTCCAGGGATGGGTCAACTACCACCTCTCTGGGCCTGTTCCTGCCCCAAATAATTCAGGGTCAAATGGCAAAGGACTTGGAATTAAACAGGAGTCAACACCTGGGAAGCCCCTCCCAAGTGCTCTGTCTCAGTGCAGAAGTTCGCTGGTACAACTCAGGGTACAAGCAAGCCCCAGGAATCTAATCTGCAGAAATCTGAAACACATTTCTGAACATATGGCTGGTTTTCCAATTGTCGCATATTTGTAAAGTGAGTGGTGAGGATTCTGCCTTTCTTTCAGTGTCCTCATATCTGCAGTGAAGACTTATTTTCCAAGACTGTCAGTTGCCAATTAATTCACTGTCCTTGCCATGCTTTTCCACTGGAACTGCACCAATGTCAGCTGAACTGCCAGAAGTGCTGGTCAAGGGGCACTACCAGTGTACCAAGATGCAGTCAGCTCCAGAGGAAGAGCTGAGCTTACTTTAAAAAGACAGTTACTTTCCTTAGGCTGCAGATATTCCTCAAAGCAAAGGAAGATTACCAGGATTACTGAAAATACATTTTTCTTTTTCTTTCTGAGTAATACTTTGCTCAGTGGCAATGAATGAAGAAAGAGAAAACAAATATAAGCCACCAGTAGCAATCTTTACAATCTCCTGATCCCACTATTTAGCTTCCTGATCCCGAAATAACAGCAGGATAGTGGCCAGTTGCTTGACTGTACACAGGTTGCATCTATTCAAGTGTAACTTATCCAAAAATGTCTCTGTAAGCATAGCCTGCTAATTTTTGTATTTCTCATTAAGATAATGATTCAGAAATATTTGCATTTTAGAAGGTCTAAGCCTGGAGAACACATCGGAAGTGCACAAAAAGAAACAGGCTGGAAATCACCAAACACTGTGAGTGACTGCACCCGTTTACCAGGCTAACCGAATATCCTTAGGGCCTTCCTGTCTCTTGGAGCCAAAAAACTCCTGGTCAGCACCTTAGAGAAGCAGTTGCAAGTTCATGTGGGTATCGATCAGAGCACACCCAGCCCCTGCAGAGGTCTTGCCCCCAGCCCCCACATCCCCACCTTTCCATGTTTCGAAGACACAGAATCACTGAATGGTTCGTGTTGGAAGAGACCTTAAAAGATCATCCAGCTCCAATCCCTTGCCATGGGGAGGGACATCTCTCACTCAACTCAGGTTGCTCATAGCCTCATCCAACTTGATCTTGAACACCTCTAGAGATGGGGCAGCCACGACTCTTCCGGGCAACCTGTGCCAGTGCTTCACCACCCTCACAGTGAAAAACTTCTTCCTAATATCTAATCTAAAACTTCCCTCTTTCAGCTTCAAACCGTTATCTCTTGTCCTATCACTGCACTCCCTGGTAAAGATCCCTGATAAGGATCCACATCTTCCCATAGCGGCCTGGACACCTTGTGTTCTCGCTTGTACAGCTCTGCCCAGCTTGCCACTGACCTGCTTCCAACTGGTCACCCCAACAGGGCTCACGCACCACAGCGTGATGCAGACGGGAGGAGCAGTGGGACCTGAATGGAATCTCAACAGCCACCATCTCCAAACACCCACGAAAGCACCTCTCACTCCTCTCCCCTCCTCAAAGCACGCTCCCACAGCACCCAAACCCCAAAGGGGCTGTGACCATAAGCCCAAGGGGTGCTAAGGCCACGAAGCTGGGAGCTGCACCCATAAAACCAAGGAGGAAGGGAGAGGAGGAGCTGCACCTATTGACCCAGGGTGGGGGGCTGCACCCATGGACCCACGGAGGGGCTGCATCCTTGAACCCGACGGGGAGGGTGGGCACTGTACCCGTGGACCGGGACGGGGCTGGGGGGGCACAGGGACCCATCGATCCAGGGAGGGGGGCTACGACCATAAAGCAGGGGGGGCTGCACCCAGGGACCCGGGGGAGGGGTTGCACCCATGGATCCTGGGGCTGGGGATGCACCCTTGAACCGGGGGGGGCGCTGCACCCATAAAATAAGGGGGGGCTGCAATCATGCAATCGGGGGGGGAAGGATTCACCCATAAAAACGGAGGAGAGGGGAGCTACACCCGTGAAGCAGAGGGGCGCCTGCAACCACTGAATCAGCGGCAGCAGGGATGCAGCCATAAAAAAGGAGGGAGCAGGGATGCACCCAGAAAACCAGGAGGAGGAGGGATGCACCCATATAACTGGAAGGAGGCTCTGCACCCATTAAAACGGGAGTGGGGGGGCTGCAGCCATTACCCCGGGGGGAACAGGGATGCCGCCATAAATCGAGGGGAGCACGGATGCACCCACAAAACTGAGGGGAGGGGGCGGGCTGCGCGCCAAGTCATACCTGGAGTCGAAGCGGGTGCCGTCGGGGAAGGAGCCGTGGTAGTGGTACCGCACGAAGTCCCCGGGCCGCACGACCCGCGGGCAGGTGCCGGGCACGAAGCGCCGCTCCAGCCGCAGCCCCTCGGCCTCGCCGGGCACGGGCGGCGCCTGGCAGGCGGCCCAGCCCTGCAGCAGCGCCGGCAGCAGCAGCAGCGCCCCGCACCCCGCGCCCGGCATCGAGCGGCACCGCGGACGCGCCCGGCCCCGCGTCCCCCCGCGGCGGAGCGAGAGCGAACGGGGAGGAGTCGCCGGGGCGGAGCGGGACCGGCCCCGCCGCCCCCCGCGCCACGTGGCGGGGGTGGAAGGGACCTTAAACATCAACCAGTTCCAGCCCCCCTGCCATGGGCACGGACATCCCACCAGGCCAGGCTGCCCAAGGCCCCATCCAACCTGGCCCTGGACACCTCCAGGGATGGGGCAGCCACAGCTTCCCTGGGCAACCTGTGCCAGTGCCTCACCACCCTCATGGTGAAGAAATTCCTCCTAATGTCTAGTCTAAATCTGCCCCTCTCCAGTTTATACCCATTCCCTTCATCCTATTAGTACAAGCCTTTCTGAACAGTCCCCCTCCAGCCTTCTTGCAGCCCCTTCAGGTACTGGAAGGTTGCTATAAGGTCTCCTTGGAGCCTCCTCCAGGCTGCACAACCCCAACTCTCTCAGCCTGTCCTCACAGCAGAGATGCTCCAGCCCCCTGATCATCTTTGTAGCCCTCCTCTGCACCCATTCCAACAGCTCCATATCCTTCTTATGTTGAGGATTCCAGAACTGGACACAGTACTCCAGATGAGGTCTCACAAGAGAGGAACAGAGGGGCAGAATCACCTCCCTCAACCTGCTGGCCACGCTTCTTTTGATGCAGCCCAGGATATGGTTGGCCTTCTGGGCTCCGAGCGCACATTGCCAGCCCATGTCGAGCTTCTAATAAATTCTCTAATACTCGTTTTGGAGTTTCAAAAAGCAAGCACCCTTTATCAAGCCTGGCAACACGAGGCAGTGACACCACCAGTTCCCTGCACAGCCTGATACAATGCCTCACCACTCTTTTGGGAAAGAATTTTTTCCTAATATCCAATCTAAATGTCCGCTGTCACAACTTGAGGCCATTTCTTCTTGTCCATTTATTTCTTCTCAGCCTATCACTTGTCGTTTGGGAGAAGAGACAAACACCCACCTCGCTACAACCCCCTTTCAGGCAGTTGCAGACAGTGATAAGGTCTCCCCTCAGCTCCCTTTTCTCCAGGCTAAAAATCTCCAGCTCCTTCAGCTGCTCCTCGTAACACTTGTTCTCCAGACACTTATTTCTCTGGACTTAAAAATGGATATCAATTTCATTACGATCCAAATAGCAAGCAGGTGCCACATAGGAGCACAGCCACAGAGAAAGCACACATGCTTGGGAATTAAATGCCCAGACACTATGAAATGGTCTTTATAAAAATAACTTAATGAGTGCTGTTTAGCGCATTTCATAACAAAGACATTTTTTAGTTTCACTTGGAAAGGGAAAAAAAAAGGCACATCCTTGTGAACCTTCATTTTATTCCATTAAACCACTTCCAATGAAACAGCATAAACCTCTCATAGCACTGTGGGCCACCAATGCGCTCAGATCTCAAACGTTTCTAATCCACCCCAGTGGAAATCGGCTGAACCTCTACTTCTATGGTGCTGACACCAAAAATGCTGGCAAATAAACTCTCTAGCACTCATTTGGAGTTTTAGAAAGCAAACACCCTTTATCAGGCCTGGCCAACATGCGGAGTGATCTCCATCAATCGTGTGCAGTGAGACAAGCTGGAACAGAATGTATTTTGCACTTAGGTGCATATGGATAAATCTTGCAAGCTAACTTATGCATATTCTATTCTTTCCAAGGACTCATTTTTAATGTTATTATGAACTTCACAATACTCAGAACTCTTGCTAATTTGGAGCTGGCTCCAGCTCTGCCTGACTTTGTCTTTGAGACGGGGAAAGCCTGCAAACAGAGGTGATTGCAGAAGAGACGTCTGCTCAGCGCTGATCACACTGCACACAGGACGTAGCGTCCTCGAAATATGAACAGTGTCTGGAAAAACAAGAAGACATGCTATCAGGGGACCATTCTGTCTAACTTTCAAAAAATACGGTTACTTAGATGAAACTTCGCTTTAGCTTAAATAAAAAATATTCCACCTTTTGTAATAGTAACTTCTTCTCATATCAAGACTTGGGCTTCTTCAGCCTAGAGAAGAAAGGGCTCCAGGGACACCTTATAGTAGCCTTTCAGTACTTTAAAAGATTGCCTACAGGAAACCTTGGGAAGGGTCTCTTTATCAGGGAGTGCAGGGCTAGGACAAGGGGCAATATTTTTAAGATGAAAGAGAGGCGATTAAGATTAGATGTTAGGAAGAAATTTTTTACTGTGAGGGTTGTGAGGCACTGGAGCAGGTTGCCCAGAGAAGTCGTCAATGATCCATGTGTGGAGATGTTGTAAGATCTGGTTGGATGAGGCTTTGAGCTACCTGGTCTAGTGGAAGGTGTCCCTGCCCTTGGCAGGTGGGTTGGAACTGAGTGATTTTTATGGCCCTTCCCAACCCAAACCATTCTGTTAATCTATAATTCTATAATTAATGAGCAGCAATGGATCACAGAGCTCTGCATCAGGGCCTGTTGCTACTGTGCTGGCACCAGGGCACTGGACTCCATGACTTTGAGGATTTGTCAATTTAAAATCCCATGGCAAGTGTTCCATTTTAGATCACATCTCCACAGATAAAAGTTTGTGCTGGCACACCAGTGCTGCCACAGGTATTTGCAACACCCTGTTAGGGAAACTTTGCAAGTGATGCAGAAAAAAAATGACCTGACAAGCACCCCGTGAGACACCAGTGTCCCAGTCAGCCAGCTATCCTGTTTTTTCTCCCCCGAGCATCTTCTTCATGCCAGTGAGGAGGAACTTCTGTTTGTTCTTGGTTATCCTAACTGGTTTGGGTAAAGAAGCATGGAAAAGCTAAGTGTTTGCATGTGCAGCATCAAACTGAACAAGGTTACTGTCCAAAAAGTTGGATTTGTCACCCGGCATGCAAAGAACCAATCTCAGACCCCAAGTCAAGACATGGATTTTATTTCAGAGTTGTGTTCAGTGGCCTTCCAGCACATCCAACTGGAGCCTTTGTGCTCAATTTATTATGCAAGTTGCAAAGTGAATGCATGCCAAGTACTTCCTTCTGCAAATGGTTGGTCAGTGATTTACATAGTTACAGGTGATTGTATCATACAAGTTTTCTGTCATGCATATTCAGTGAGTAGGGGTCTGCTCCTGGTGGCAGGGAGCTTTCTGCTGGTAAGTGTGGCTTTGTATATATATAAGCATATACTGAGATGGTTTGTCTAAGGACACTTTTCCATTACATTTCCCTGCCAAAATGGCAACCTTAATGACAAGGCCTGATTTAATACATCCTTCTTTGGTCCAGATGTCCAAGATATTCCTTACATCAGATTATGACTCCTTTGATCTTTTACTTAGTACAAGTTCTATTATTCTATTTAATATAAATAAACATTAGTCCCTTACTGATTACTATCAAGGTGCTTAGAGCAGTGCACACTCTTTTGCACTTGAAGTTGTATTATTTAACTTGACGTTAAATTTACTGCTTTTTAAATAAATAATTGTAATTTAAATAATGCAACTATTTTTTTTAAAAAGCAGTGAATTTTGTGGCAGCAGGTTTGAGGCAACAAAAGAAACCACTAAAACCAGGGCAGCTCATGTGGCAATAAATGCCAAGCGTTGCAGCTGGGAAGACAAGGGCTCATAGGCCCAGCTCCCCATTCTTTGTGCATCTGCCACCCAGCTATAACACCCAGCAGCAGAAGAGATGCAGCCAAATCAAATGCCATTAAAATGCTTTCAGAAACGCTCTTGTAGAGTACTGATGTATTGTTAGGAAATGGTTGCTGCTCAATTACCTAACCAGTGGAAAAAAGTTAGCAACTCAGGCAGATATTTGAAGATAACTAGATTTGCGGTTACAAAGCACATACTCCTTCCAACAACAGTCAAACTGCACGTTCCTGCAAAGCACCATTTAAATAAGCCATGTAAGTAGCCTGGCAGTTGCCTTGATTTAAATAGCTTATTTTGAAGTTGGTTCATATAGGCACACTATATTTTCTTAAGGAGAACACATAGCTCACCATTGGAGCATGTTGATACAACCAACATAAAGATAAAGCTCACCCTGCATTTGGCACTTCTTGTTGCCAGGCAGTGACACAGCCTTTATTTATGTACCTTTATTTAAGAAGTTCTGTGTTTTCAAAACAATTCCTTGGAGCGTTGCTCTTTATGCAGCTTTGTACTCATGACTCATCACCCCTGCCAATAACTGTTCTCCACTTCTGATGTAACTAACCCTGCCTTAAGACTGCTATAAGTGTTACAAGTTTTATTAACTCCTAAAATAACCACCTGTCCATTCTGTATTACCAAACTCATGTGCTTCATGCCTCTACTCCATTCTTCCTGTAGCTGATGCACCACATGCCTCTCCATAAGCACATGGAAAGATCAAGATAGTTAATCAGCCAGGCAGATGTGGTTGCTTTCTGTCCTCCTAGTTTTGTTTAGAGAGCACAAAGGTAGCGGAATGCAAAAGCTAGCCAGCATTTTCCCTAGAAATGCCACTTTTAAAATTTTGCTATTTTTTCAAAGCACAGACAGACACACAAAAGAAACTCTTAGTTATGTGCCAGTTTGTTTGAACGTTTAATCCAGCTTCCCGGGAAGTATTTTGGGGATGCCGACAACTATTAGTTCACTTGTTCTTCAGTCAGCCCAAAACACAGCAATGACTAATACAGTGTGAACAGGGAGATAAGCACAGACATGCATAAAGCTCCTAGAGAAGCTGGTCCTGGAGGGAGGATTATCTTTCCTAGGCTTAAAAACACAGTACATCTAAGGTTCATTCTTTCTCAGAAAACTTAGCTTCCAGGAATGCCACAGGTCAGACATTAAATGAGCATTAAGGAGCTGGGATTCATGCCTTTGCATGTCCTTTTGGAGGATGCTGTTTGCCTCATGCAATGTTCAAGGGGCTGTAATTCTAGCTTTGGGCTATGCTATATCAAACTAAACTATATCTCAAGGATTCAATGCTGTTCCTAAGTCTTTTGAACAGCAAGGAATTAAAATGCCAGCTTTCATTCTCTACCTGTGTATCACAGCAGCATTACTATTGGAGGTTATCACACAGAGGAGAAATTCAAGAGCTCAAGTGACAAGAAGAAATGAAAATTCTTTCACACTCCACTCATACAAATCATGTCTGAGAAGCACTGAAGAAAGCCAAGGAGCATGCTGATGAGTCATTTCACATAAAGATTAGTTTATGGTAGCATGGGAAAAGGAAATAAATCCACAGCTTGAATTTGAGGTAGGCAAGACACTGCTCATGTGTAACCCCGAGGTGCTGTTCTGCTCCTTGGAATGAGGGTGAAGCCAAGTGCCAGGCAGTCATGAGATGTTGGGCCTAATGTAAATTAAAATGTTTGCAACACATTTGGTCACACAAACACAGGAGAGGTTGTGACTAGTGAAATGTTCTGCTGAGTGGCTGTTGGATTTACCCAGTACTTAACCACTAACTGTTCTCAATTACTCATCATAGAACTAAGATTACAGGCCTCAAGATTCAGTCTCTGGGTGCCTGAAGGACAAATTGTGTTTAGATATGGAGGTTTTCTAAAAAGGTAGCATATCAAGACAGAAAAATATAGAGTGGGTTTGCAGTGCTTTCTACATATCAATTATAGGTCAAGAAAAACAGAGATAGTCATTTCATGCTTAGAAAGAATATATCAAATGCTGCAGCTTGCAGATACTTTGAAATCATAGCAGGCACATGTAGAGAGAACTCAGATACCAGAAGTAAAAAAGTGAGAGCAATGGGAAACACAGTTTGAACTGATATAAAATCCAGTTTAAAAAAAAAAAAATCAATCTGCTTTTAATCAGTAGGTAATATTCAGAAAGATCACACTATAATGCTGATGTTGGCTGTAAAATCTACAGGGGGATTGTGTGAAGGGACTGAATTATTTTTATCTTCTGCAGTTTCCCACAGTTGTTTACCTCAGTAGGTTCTCTCTTTCAAAATGCTAAAAGGCTTCTTAGAGAATGGTTTGGGGTTACAACTAACATGAAAGAACTACAGTGCTCTGTCCCTGAGCTGAATTTCAAGGAAGGAAAATAAACCCCCAGATTATAGCTCAACAGTAATTTGTCCTGCTAAAGATCAGTAAAGTTGGTAGAGATCTTCAGATACTTTGAAACAACCACTGAAGCACAGCATATCAACACTTGTTTTCGGTATTAAATATGGCTAAACTATATCCATAAAACATTCTCAGTAAGTACTGGTTGTAGTATTTAAAAATATATTTTTGTATATTTAAAAAAAATGTTGAATATTTAAAAAAAATGCTATTTCATATTTCATATTTTTCGGCTTGGGACACTGTGGGGCCAGGTGGTGATTTGTTAACCAAAACCAATAAAGATACTATTGCCTTGGTAGGCAAGAGACCGTGGGATACAGAAGGGAGGAGACCGCAAGCCCCCAGTTGTTGCTAAGAGCTGTAGATAATTGTGCTAAAAACAGACTTTGCAAGGTTGGAAAACAAGAAAGTATAACTGAGCTATTTGGGCAAGTGGAAAAGCACTTATAAAAGGGATTGCTTTTGCTTAATAAAGGTCTTCGATCAACACTCGGAGTCCATGCCTCAATACGCCACAGGACACAACAACCCCATGCAGCGCTACAGGCTTGGGGAAGAGTGGCTGGAAAGCTGCCTGGCAGAGAAGGAAGGTGGAGGTAGGGGATGCCAGCTGAATATGAGTCAGCAGTGTGTGGCCAGGTGGCCAAGAAGGCCAATGGCCAATGGAAGTGATTGTGCCCCTGTACTCAGCATTGGTGAGGCTGCACCTTGAATACCGTGTTCAGTTTTGGGCCCCTCACTACAAGAATGATATTGAGGTCCTGGAGTGTGTCCAGAGAAGAGCAACAAAGATGGGGAAGGGGCAGGAGAACAAGTCTCATGAGAGGCGGCTGTTTAGCCTGGAGAAAAGGAGGCTTGAGGGGAGACCATCAGTCATGCCTTCTTTTGTGTTTGCCTAGTAACTGCTATAGTCTGTATGCTGCTAGAAATGAACAAATAATTGTAGTAAGGCAACTCTAGGCAAAACAGTTTTCTAATGACACTAGAATGATGGTGTTGGCCACGGTGTAGATGTGCCAGTTGCAGAAAAACTACCCTGGACATCCAGTTTTTCCTACCATCTCCAACAATTATACACATTTAAAACTACCTATTTCCATTCAATGTTCATGCATTTAACAGTCAATATATATTTGTGTATGTGTTAAATATGAAAATGCCATTATTCTAGTTTCACAAAAAGGAAAGGGTTTTCAGACCTAAATACCCTCAAAAATAGAGACCAGAAAGATCAATATTCACTATTTCAGAAAAGCTGAACTTCCTACCTGAGTATGAAAACCAGATTTTCAGAAAAAATTTTAAAAAGCTGGTCATAATTGACCTACCTAATGTAATGTAAGTAGCTGGAGACAAATTGGGAAATGTGTTGGATAACACATTATTTATTAAAACCCATGTGAGCTAAAGCATATGCTACACATATTGCAGGTACCTACAAAGTCAGAGAATGGCTGTGAAACAATGGAGTGCTTATACTAAGCTGCAGAAAGACTCGGATATTTCTAACAAAGGCTACATGTGGTTAAGCCACAGGTTTTCAGGCTGTGGATTTCTATAGGCTTGTGTGCAAGCGGCAAGGAAGCCTGCTGGATGTTGACCTAAATTCCTAATGAGTGGGGGTTTGCATCTGCAACAGAAATGATCTGGGGGACTGCACACCAAAAAAAAAAAGCAGAAAAACAGTGAGCTAAATTTCAGCTTTTTCCCATACAAAATCTGGAAACCAGTGAGTCTGGTTGAACTTTCATGCGTAGCCTGCACAATCTCAAAACAATGTCGCTCAAACTTTGCAGAAATTAGTTGTTCCAGCAACAAGATTCCCACTGGTCTTCTTAAATGGATTCAAAACAAATACAATCCAAAAATTGCTGATAGTTTGCCTATACAAAGGGTCTTCACTGAGTCAAAAGGGATGGCTGAAGCATTGCACATTTATTTGAAGACTAAAAAACTTCTCAAGATGCAGCAGGGACTCTAAAGTCTGAAAAGTAAATGATTAGTATTAGGTAACTAATCTAATGTGCCCAAATTTTATCACGCCTGGTCTGAACACTGTCTGCTAGAACTGTTATGGCTCCATAATTAAAAATAATAATGTTTTGTTCCAACATTCTTTTAAACAAAGCTGTCTTAATAAAGTTGGTTTGTATATTAGGTGTGGACTATGACTCCTGCCGAGAAAGACAGAACTCTTTTATCCAAGCTCAAGTCTACCCCCCACCCCCACATTATAATATATCATTTTGCCTATAAAATGCCTTCTGGAAGCTGTATGTGCTGGGAGAAGAGGAAACAGTTACTCTGCAAACATCTTGGCATAAAACGAACTGGGTAAACTTCCCTGAAATGTAAGGGTATCTGTTTTACCAGAAGGAAAAGTAGCCTGCATTTTGAAATGAGCACTCTGTCTGCCTGTCTTGGGTAAAAGGATTATTTGTAGAGGTGATTCAAAAAGAGGCAAGTCAGGTCAGTCACTTCTCTCCATACCAGCACTGTAGCTCTCAGACGCCACTGCCAAAGCAAACTGGAAACAGGACACCTTGTTATTTTTCCCCTCCTTCATTAACATTCATATGTGAATCCCCTGGGAACTGCCCAATGTGCATAGGTGTTACAGAGTAGTGCTCACTGGTTCTTTTTAGTGCATTTAAGTGTTAAAGCAGTTGTTTGTCATGGGTCCAGTGCAAGAAGATTGCTGCAATCATCTCCCCTAGTTATTAAGAACATAGAGACTCTTGCATGAGTTTTTATTTACATTTTTGTATCTGGAGAGAGAAAAAGCCATGTCTTTAGACTCTTAACACTTCACTTCTACTAGAGATTTCGGCAGTCTTGTGAGAAACACTCATTCACTGGTAAAATATTAAAAAGGACAAAGTCTTCGAAGCAAAGATAATAATATTTTTATTATACAATTCAGCGCTGAATTGGATGCCCTTCTAAAAAAGGCATAAGGTCCTACAAAAAACAGCGAGTGTATCTACTAGTTTTAAACAAAGAATATAAATCTCTTCAAGGTTGCTCATTATATTTTTGGCGTATTCAACCAAGTCCAGAGACTCCCGTCAGGTTATTGTTGCCAACTGTATCTTGTTAGACAGCTAAGCATCATGTCTGGATATCGTCTACATATTATTTCTCGATACATGACAGATTTATATGGCAAGATAATTAAACATGCACACCAGCTGCAGCAAAACTTATCAACTAATTCCCACAGTCTTTCGGAAGGAGATTCACATAGGTATGCAGGATACTAACATCATTTCTGAACCTGTTTTTAACAGAAAGAAGTCCATCTGTGGAGCAACAGTAGGGTGATACTCCATTAACCTCTTCCAGCCACCTGATCTGTTTACTAAAGGACAGTTTCTAGCCCAGGCTTACAAAACAGGGTGTTTTCACATCACACAACCTTCTTTAGGTGTTTGCATAGAGCTGGCAAGTTCATACAGAGTGCTGGGCACGTTTTTATCTCATTCCTGTTTTGCTGGGCTGTTGCAGTACAGGTCACAGACTTTGTTGCCTGCCTCCTTCACGAATTGTGGCAGCCAAGTTTTATTAGTCTTCATGTCGAGTGCACCCTTAGCAAGTTTGCAGACGACACTAAGCTGGGTGGAAGTGTCGATCTGCTGGAGGGTAGGGAGGCTCTGCAAAGGGATCTGGACAGGCTGGACCGCTGGGCTGAGACCAACAGCATGAGGTTCAACAAGGCCAAATGCCGGGTCCTGCACTTGGGGCACAACAACCCTATGCAGTGCTACAGACTAGGAGAAGTCTGTCTAGAAAGCTGCCTGGAGGAGAGGGACCTGGGGGTGTTGGTTGACAACCGACTGAATATGAGCCAGCAGTGTGCCCAGGTGGCCAAGAAGGCCAATGGCATCTTGGCTTGGATCAGAAACGGCGTGGCCAGCAGGTCCAGGGAGGTTATTCTCCCTCTGTACTCGGCACTGGTGAGACCGCTCCTCGAATCCTGTGTTCAGTTCTGGGCCCCTCACCCCAAGAAGGATGTTGAGGCTCTGGAGTGAGTCCAGAGAAGAGCAACAAAGCTGGTGAAGGGGCTGGAGAACAGGCCTTATGAGGAGCAGCTGAGAGAGCTGGGATTGTTTAGCCTGGAGAAGAGGAGGCTGAGGGGAGACCTCATTGCTCTCTACAACTACCTGAAAGGAGGTTGTAGAGAGGAGGGTGCTGGCCTCTTCTCCCAAGTGACAGGGGACAGGACTAGAGGGAATGGCCTCAAGCTCCGCCAGGGGAGGTTTAGGCTGGACAATAGGAAAAAATTCTTTACAGAAAGGGTCATTGGGAACTGGAACAGGCTGCCCAGGGAGGTGGTTGAGTCACCTTCCCTGGAGGTGTTTAAGGCACGGGTGGACGAGGTGCTGAGGGATATGGTTTATTGTTTGATAGGAACGGTTGGACTCGATGATCCGGTGGGTCTCTTCCAATCTGTTTATTCTGTGATATGTTTATGGTCCAGACCAAACATCCCAAGCAATCCATGTGGGCTAAAGAAACAATCAATACACATAAAGCCAAGAACTGAAGTCTTAGCAAATGTAAGCGTTGTTATGAGTCCAGTTACAATCATGCTAAGACATATAGTCCAAGGTAGCAAATTATTGCAGCTCAATAATGACATAATCAAAACTACTGTACCCGAACGGTATTATCTATGCCTTTCTCTGGTATTGTGCTCACCCTTCCACTGGGCTCAAAAGTCAATAACAGCAGTCTTTAGAAAAAGCAAGGGTTTGTTGTAGTAAGTTGTTAGCATCCCAAGTTCTTTGCTATGATTACAATGCTAATACTTAGGATTTCTTCTTTGTTGCCACGAGGAGAATGATGTTGTGCATTTCTTCCTCCTCACTTTAGATCATCTTGGGGTCATTTTTATATGTTTGCTAACAGTCTGTTAACTTATTCTATCTTTGTTGGCTCACAGTTCTGTGTTATATCTCCATTTACTACATGTTATATGTTTTACCTATGTTGCAGACTTGTTCTTTGTTCTGTTTGTTAACCCCAAAAATCGATTCACTCAACTTCTAAAGCTTCATTTCCTTCGTGACCTGCGGTTGACAGTTTGTGGTTTGTGTCTACAACCCTGAGGCTTCTGTTATTTCCCTGTACTTGAATTTTCAAGGCCTCCAGAGTTATGTTGTGTTTTAGGAGTCCCAAAACGCCCTGTTTTTTTCCCCACAGCCTTCAAGCTGTGGCTTCCAGATAATTTAACTGTTTTCTTAATACAATCTTACCACCTGTAGTCAACATCTACTTGTTTTGGCAATATTACTGGTACATTATTAAAATTGCTTTACAACTGGGCAGAACATCTCTCATTTCTGAGTTTATTCAAGCATGACCAAAAAGCACTGCACAAGGCTAGCAGGAGAAAACCCTATTAGGGGATGCTAAATTGATTTCTTTTACACACTCTACAAGTGACATGTAGGAGAACACACTATGCACAAATCTGCCTAGATACAGATTGGACTGGGAAATAATGTGTTTTTTATATCTATAATGATTTCTCTATACTTCTATTTCTATATCTATATAACTACAGATGATAGTAACCTTCAGGCAAAAGTAACTATGAGGGAGCGTTCCTGGATGTCTTTCATAGCAAAACTAGAATAGTGGAATACAAATATAAATGCTCCTAGCTCACCATTAGAAAACATTATTTTTGTGTGTTTCACATGAATTTCATCAGTGTGACATCAGAATTCCTTTCTCATTCCTGTCAGAGACACTCCTGGGTCAACTTGTTTAATTAGCTCCTCTTTCACAGTGGTACTGCTGCTACACATCTTTCTATATCACTCTCTTCAGACAGGCAGGGAAAGGAGGTCTAGAACTGTGAGTTTCCATTAATTTCTTTTCAGTTACCTAGAAAGAAGGTTTTGGTAGCCTGACACATGGCAAGAATTTCAAGTTTAAAGAGCTGTGAACTTTGGAGAGTTTTGGGAAAAATACAGTTAAATGGGAACAGCTGCTGTGCAGGGAACTAACTGATCAGCTGTTTTAATTAGAGAAAGTCATCTTCCTATTTAATAGAGGCGGCAAGCAGAACCAAGAGTCTTAACCTTTTTAGATTGTATTTTTTTGTTTCTGTAGTTTTTGTGACCCACTCAGAAATGCTGTAGCCTTTTTAGGCAACTCAGTCGGTGTTCCACTGGAAAGTTGGCAACTCGGAGGGCAGATGCTGGCACTGAAGCTGAATTTGCTTATTTTACTCAATGTGCCAGGCATCATTTATATGGGAACTGTTTTATCAGTCGCTACATAATGGAATTTCAGGAGGCAAAATTCAGGAAAGAAACTTGCTTTTGCAAGGGAGAAGTTCTTCCAAGTTGATCACTGATTTAATATACCCAAAGCTTAAAAGGAGGAATTTCCTGCAGCTATGCAAAAAAACCTGGCTACCAGGCAAAGAATCTGGCCTCGATCCCTACTGAAGTCAGTAACAAAACTCCTGCCAACTTTGATGACGGTAAGACTACAGCCGTTAGGGGTTAAGCAGCAGTATATATAGATTTAATACACGAGGAATATCCAGTCTGGAATAATTATCATCCCTCTAATAAGAGGTTCAAATTGCAACGATCCTGACTTAACCTCTAATCTGTCAAAAACAGATAAATAAGACAATTATGGATTTCGTTGCATCTGGCTGTTTCTTATGAAACCAAAGTCCTTCTCACTGAGCTTGGGCACAAGCGATCCCACAAAGGATGGTATGTTTCATAAGAAGTTGGACACTGTCCAAGGGTTGTCAGCCAAAATCTCCCTTCCTTACTGCTGTTACCATGTTAGCATCCCAATGCTCCTGCTACTTACAAAGTTCTTAAATGTGCCCAGTCTTTACTCAGGCAAAGGCCCTTGAGGGCTACATAAAGCTCTGCATCAGTAATGACATACTTGGGGCCTTCTATTAACAGACAGAAAGATACCATGTCAGTGTACACCTGGAGATAACAATGCTATATCAATACTGTATGACAGAAATACAGGCCCAACAAATACAGCCTCACACTTCAAAAGATGTCAATGGTTATTAACACAAAATGGCTGAGACTGCATGTGGTTATTTGTATTTATTTATAAAGACCAGAAAGCAAAGGCCAAAAACTTGTGAAAAAAATGTAGGTAATGGAGTGATTTCACATCTCTAAAGTCTTAAATGAGTTAAAATAATGAAGAAAGATAAAAGATAGATCATTTCCACTGAATGGTGGCTTGAAGAGATGGTAAGCATAGCACTTCTGAAGGAATGGGCGACTTTACCACTACAAACTCCAAGTAATCATGGATTCATGGAATCATAGAATGGTTTGGGTTGGAAGAGACCTTAAAGATCATCCACTTCCAACCCTCCTGCCATGGCCAGGGACATCTTCCACTAGATCAGGTTGCTCAAAGCCTCATCCAGCCTGGCCTTGAACACCTCCAGGGATTCGGCATCTATGACTTCTCTGGATAACCTGGTCCAGAGCCTCACTACCCTCACAGTAAAAAATTTCTTCTCAATATCTGATCTAAATGTCCTCTCTTGCAACTTAAAACCGTTCCCCATTATCCTATCACTGCATTCCCTGATAAAAAGCCCCTCCCCAGCTTTCCTGTTGGCTCCCTTTAGTACTGTGAGGCTGCTGTAATGTCTCCCTGGAGCCTTCTGTTCTCTGGGCAAAACAAGCCCAACTCTCTCAGGCTGTTCTGGTATGGGAGGTGCTCCAGCCCTCTGATCATCTTCGTGGTCCTCCTGTGGACTTGCTCTAACAGATCCATGTAATTTCTGTGCTGAGAACAACACCATCACAGAAGGATGGAGGGAATTTATTCATGCAATCAGCTACCAGAGGTGTGAAGGACAGAATTTACAAAAAGGAAGACTATCATTCCTCTTTTAAGTACCAGCTTCTCAGTCTTCGGGATAAGTCCAATTAAAAGACTTGAATGCTTAAAATGGGATGCAGCTTTACAAAAGGATTTCAAACTAAAGCTGCAGTTCAAATAACTTTGCTTAGATGCTGTCCAACCCTCATTTCTGAAGACACTTCCCTGATTAGCTGTAAAGCTTTCCTGCAAGTGCATAGTTTTTAATACTCTGAGTAGCAACCTAGTCTGCTCCTGAAAAAAACAATTCAGTGCTTAGTTCCCATCCGTGTTTGATTGGGATCCAAAACTTTGATGCTCTTCTGCCCAGTTTTCCTAATGGCTTGCCCCTGTAGACATTTATAAAGTCTTGAACACTGACAGGACCAACATGTTCTTTCAGACATTTGCTCCCTCACTCCCTTTATGTTATGACATATTGCAGCAAGCACCATATTAAGGGTTCTGGTGTGTAGGAACAGTTTTCACTGCTGAGCCGTGCCATTGAGATTAATCTGATAAGCTGGAAGTACGAGCACAGAATTGGCACTGGTGCAATGGTGCTAATCAAGGGAGAACTGGGCTCTCGCCCCTGCTTAGATTATTGATTTTGTACCTTACAGAAAGAAATACAGTTTCCAGTGTTGGGATGGGTACCCCTCTTGGTGTACCCACAGCCAAGTTCAAACACACTTGCCCTTCTGAACCTATGAATTCCAAATACTTTTCTCTACAACTTTCAAAGAGGGGAACATGAATGGCAAGCAACCCCCACAAACACAGCCATCAGCCTGATGCTTAGCGTATTTTTTCCTGGTGAGACATAAGCCACTGACACTGAATACCTAGACTGGGGAAGGAAATGAATCCAAGTCTCTCATTTTCTAATTGTTAAGCTAGTATGCAAAAGAAACTGGCAGCATTACCACTTCAAACAAAACATTTCATTTCTCTGTGAGAAAGGATGTCAGCACCTTTCTTCACAGCTGAGGCTCCCAAGTGGATAGAAGTGTCACTGCTGTTCTAAGGAAACCTTTCTTGAGGTCAGAAATGGTCCAGATATTGGGCTTACTTTATTCTGAGTGTTTCCTATAAGCTAGCCTCAGGCAGCCACAGGCTGGCTATGCTGGAGTACTCTGCTCAGCCTGCTGCTTCTTCTGGATCCCATTAGGAGGTGCTTAACTTCCCATGGAGCTTAACACGGGTTCTGGATTCCTCTCCTGTGCGTAATATCTGACCCATAATCATAAACAGATCCTGGCCCAGAGCTCTACCCAGCCAAAAATGGAGAAAACCAGCTTGCCTGACATCCTGCCAGGGTTACGCTCTCACAGACACACTGATGCCCATGAGATGACATATCTGTAAATTAATTTGGCCCCAGTATTATCGCTTATAGTTGGAACATTCATCTGTTTATAAAAAAATAAAGTTGTAGTGAATATTATGAAACACACAGGCCTTTCAGATGCTTCGTGTTGCAACAGCAATTCCAATGTTTCTGCTTAGATGTTTTGGTGAAGCTGGAATAAGAGTGCCATGATGGCCAGCTCTTATGGTAAGACAACATTTCCCCAGAATTTAATGTATGAAAAGTCTGAAGCACTACATTCATATAAAAGAAAAAAAACAAAACAAAACAAACTTAAAACTTGTACTTGCTAAGTACAAGTAACCAGATCCTACTCAGCTAGTAGAAACCTTTTAAATAAAAGATTTAAGCAAGTTACAGATACTGAGGATCTTTGCTACAGAATAAATAGAACTGAAAATAATCATTACACTTTTTCTACTCCCTCCTTCTTCACAATTCATTTTGGTTTTATATTTCCCAAGGGCTGACATGAAAGCAATTGTCTCCTTGGGTAGGTGTACAACAGTCACAGGAATCCAGAGCTTTTCTAAGCAAAGGAGGAAAAAGAAACTTTGGAGCTACCTACACTTCTATATAATCTCCTTCTACTAAAAATGGGAAGTAAAAAGTCTGACCCTTCAGCTAGGTACTCTGAGCTGGGTAATAAAGTGCTAAAATTCATTTCTAAGACAAATGAGGAAATGCACTAGAAAATTATTTGTGCCAAACCAAAGAAAGAACACATGAAAACCACTGTGACTGAGCAGATCATAGAATCATAGAATGGTTTGGGTCACAAGGGACCTCAAAGATTATCCAGTTCCAACCCCACTGCCATGGGCAGGGACACCTTCCATTAAACCAGGCTGCCCAAGGCCCCATCCATCCTGGCCTTGAACACTTCCAGGAATGGGGCATCTACAACTTCCCCGGGCAACCTGTGCCAGTGCCTCACCACCCTCATTATAAAGAATTTCTTCTTAATGCCTAATTTAAATCTTCCCTCTTCCAATTTAAAGCCATTCCCCCTTATCCTGTCACTACATGTCCTTGTAAAGAGTCCTTCCCTGAGGGGATTAATTGCACGGACTTCAATCTGATGGATCGAAGACATTTTATTGAGTTAGCTCTTTCTTTATACACCCTTTTTAGTCACATAACTGGATGCCCACAAGGGTATTTACAGTGTATTATTGGCTGAAGATAGGTGTCCATAAAGGTATTACTAACATATTACTGGCTAAACTACTGCGCATGCTAAGAAACCAAGTTACTCTAAAATTAACTATGTTGATAGTTCTCTTCTGTTGTTTATCTTTCAGTTGGTACTCGTTCCCACCAAACTAGCTCTTGTATTCCTTTCAGCTAGCCTTTGCTTATGAGAAGGCCGTCTTTTCTCCTCACCAAACTGGCCTTTGTTTATCTTTCAGTTCTCTGTTTCAAAGCCTTGTTAGAATTGCTCGGTATCAATCAGTCCCACAGAATCCAGGCCTTCTTCTCTGTAAAATGTCTCCACACTTCCCCAGCTTTCTTGTAGGCCCCCCACTTCAGGTACAGGAAGGCCACCATAAGGTTTCCAGATTTAGGTACCTATTTAATTTTGCCTTCTGCGTGCCCCATTAAGTTACTGTGGTAAAGGGTATAAAACAAATGCTCTGATCTGCTCAGAAATTAGGGCATAGACATGCAAACCATCAGGATGCAAAGAAAACAGCAAAGCTTTCATTGACTTAACACTAAGAGGAGGACAATATACCATGGTCTGTCCTTCTGCCTCCACTTGCATACCCAGACTTCTCTTGAGACTCTTGCACTCAGTTCCTGAATTCAAGCCAATTATTCTCTCAAGGCTGAAGTAATTGAGTCTGAGGTCATCTAAGTTGGGCTCTTATCTGCTCCAAACTGTTAGTTTGTTAGGACAGTCAAGGGTGTAGGAAAGCAAGACTGGTAGGTTTTCTGGGGAACTCCATTCTCTTTTGCTCTTCTACCAATCCCTCCCATAGAATACCATTCATAAACTGGAAACTCTCCATCTTAGAATTAATTAGGTTTTCTGTCACTGTCCTAACATGCTGTGGGAAGTTGTTCCAGAGACTGAGTACACTGTTGATTTGAAAACATGAAGTCAAAAGGCACTTGAAAATAGTAAAATAACACTGGAACGAAAGGGCGCCAAAATAACCTGTTGTATCACTTGAATTTGGTGCCAAAATAAAGTCTCAATTTAGTAGGCAACAGCCCAGCTGGTACTTAACTTTTAGTAACTATCATCATTACTCTAAATAGAGTGCAAAATTGATACCGTGCTCACTTAGGTTCCTTCAGACATTTTAAATGTAATTATGACACCTCAAAATATTTCTGCTTCCTCACTTGTTGCTTGAAGATACATGGCTATCAGTTGTGATGTGACATGCTAGCAGCGTCACAGCAACAAAACTCTCAGCCTCCAGCAAACATCAGGTCATATGCTTAACGTGCTCCATGGTGGATTACCTTAAATCATTTTACCTTGAATTTGCCTCATGCTATGTGTAGATACAGAGATATTTAACTCAGATTAGCAAATTTTACCTCTGAGCCTGTAGACCAGAGGTCTTCATTGAGTTCTGCATGTCAGGTTAACTGATGATCTGCTGACATCAAGAGATGGCAGCAACTCAGCTTCTTCTTCTCATATTACATACAAAGAAAGGCCACTAATAAAATTTAAAAAAAGCCCACAGGTAAGCACAAGCAAACTACAGTCTCATGGGAGAGACAAAATGAACAAAAAAGGGTTTCTCACAACTTACGTGCCACTTCAAGACATCTCAGCCAGATGGAGATGTTTGAATTAGTTTATGAAGAGCAGAAGTTGGGTTTTTTTTGAGAAGCATAACCGCAAGATTATGCTACTTTGCAGCTGAGTGCTGTTTCGTGGTAGAATGGCCACTGCATTCTTTCCAGAGCCAGTAAACCTACAAAATTTGGTGTTTGAAATAAAAAATCTTCACCAGTACTATACATTAGCAGCAGGACATGTAAAAGCTAGGTTATTTTGTTTAAACCCCAAGATAAGCACCGAATTCTTGTAAAACAACGTTACAGAATTTACTGGACAAAACCAGTTTCCCAGAAATTGAAGTTACAATGGCAGCCACTTAGTTGAATGCAAGTGAGAAACAAAAGACGTGATCTTTCACCCCAAGACTGATATTCCTTTGTAAAATAGAAGGTTTTTAATGACTGTTTTCATCTTATTGCACTTTAGAACCACAGGTGCTGTAATAGTAATGAACAGCAAACAGCATACTTTGCCTTTGACAGATGCTTTTGAAGCACTGAGTTGTCAGTTAACATCACCTTCAGTTTCTGGACTTCTAAGATACACTTTTTTGTGTTTAACTCAGCTCTTAAGCAACACTAAAAATCTCACGTGCCCTTGACCCTCCCTAGGAGGCTAAAGTAACGATTTTAGCTTTGCCTTCCCAGCCCTGACCTACCTCCATTCCTCATCCTGCAACAGAAAGATGATGGCTGGGGCAGGATCTGACAAAACCCTGCTCTGCTCATGCTGGTCAATGAGCAGCTTGAAATAGGGTGGCAATGTGTGCTTGCAGCCCAGAAGGCCAACCATATCCTGGGCTGCATCAAAAGAAGCGTGGCCAGCAGGTTGAGGGAGGTGATTCTGCCCCTCTGTTCCTCTCTTGTGAGACCTCATCTGGAGTAGTGTGTCCAGTTCTGGAATCCTCAACCAAAGAAGGATATGGAGCTGTTGGAATGGGTGCAGAGGAGGGCTACAAAGATGATCAGGGGGCTGGAGCATCTCTGCTGTGAGGACAGGCTGAGAGAGTTGGGGTTGTGCAGCCTGGAGGAGGCTCCAAGGAGACCTTATAGCAACCTTCCAGTACCTGAAGGGGCTGCAAGAAGGCTGGAGGGGGACTGTTCAGAAAGGCTTGTACTAATAGGATGAAGGGAATGGGTATAAACTGGAGAGGGGCAGATTTAGACTAGACATTAGGAGGAATTTCTTCACCATGAGGGTGGTGAGGCACTGGCACAGGTTGCCCAGGGAAGCTGTGGCTGCCCCATCCCTGGAGATGTCCAGGGCCAGGTTGGATGGGGCCTTGGGCAGCCTGGCCTGGTGGGATGTCCGTGTCCATGGCAGGGGGGCTGGAACTGGATGATGTTTAAGGTCCCTTCCACCCCCGCCACGTGGGAACGGGTCTAGAGGAGGGGCTGCAGAGATGATCAGAGTGCTGGAGCACCTCTCATGCAAGGACAGGCTGGGAGAGTTGGGCTTGTTCAGCCTCGAGAAGACAAGGCTCTGAGAAGATCTTACAGCGACCTACCAGTACCTGACGGGGCTACAGGAAAGCTGGAGGGATACTGTTCACAAAAGCTTGTGGTGATAGGACTAGGGACAATGGGTATAAACTGGAGAGGGGCCCCTTATCTTTCTGAGACCAATGGGATGAGGTTTAACAAGGCCAAATGCCGGGTCCTGCACTTGGGGCACAACAACCCTGTGCAGTGCTACAGACTAGGAGAAGTCTGTCTAGAAAGCTGCCTGGAGGAGAGGGACCTGGGGGTGTTGGTTGACAGCCGACTGAACATGAGCCAGCAGTGTGCCCAGGTGGCCAAGAAGGCCAGTGGCGTCTTGGCTTGGATCAGAAACGGCGTGACCAGCAGGTCCAGGGAGGTTATTCTCCCTCTGTACTCGCCACTGGTGAGACCGTTCCTTGTGTTCAGTTCTGGGCCCCTCACCACAAGGAGGATGTTGAGGCTCTGAAGCGAGTCCAGAGAAGAGCAACAAAGCTGGTGAAGGGGCTGGAGAACAGGCCTTATGAGGAATGGCTGAGAGAGCTGGGGTTGTTTAGCCTGGAGAAGAGGAGGCTGAGGGGAGACCTCATTGCTGTCTCTAACTACGTGAAAGGAGGTTGTAGAGAGGAGAGAGCTGGTCTCTTCTCCCAAGTGACAGGGGACAGGACTAGAGGGAATGGCCTCAAGCTGCACCAGGGGAGGTTCAAGCTTGACATCAGGAAAAAATTTTTCACGGAAAGGGTCATTGGGCACTGGAACAGGCTGCCCAGGGAGGTGGTTGAGTCACCTTCCCTGGAGGTGTTTAGAAGACAGGTGGATGAGGTGCTCAGGGACATGGTTTAGTAATTGATAGAAATGGTTGGACTTGATGATCCAGTGAATCCTTTCCAACCTAGTAATTCTGTGAAACTGGAGAGGGGCAAATTCAGACTAGACATAAAGAGGAATTTCTTCACCATGAGGGTGGTGAGGCACTGGCACAGGTTGCCCAGGGAAGTTGTTTATGCCCCATCCCTGGAGGTGTCCAGGGCCAGGTTGGAGGGGGCCTTGGGCAGCCTGGTCTGGTGGGAGATGTCCCTGCCCATGGCAGGGGGGCTGGAACTGGATGATCTTTGAGGTCCCTTCCAACCCTAACTATTCTATGATGACTCTATGATTCGATTCCATTCCGTGCTGTTGCTCTTGCTCCCCTACCCCAGATCCCCGCTCCGCCGCCGGCGGGCGCTGGGAAGCGGAACTGCCCGGCGTGTGCGCGGAGGGCGGGGAGGGGACGGGAAGGGCGGGGAGAGGACGGGAAGGGAAGGGCGGGCCGAGGGAAGCGGGGCGGCGGCCTGCGCCCGGCGGGGCCGTGGGATGGAGGGGGAGGAGGAGGCGGAGGAGGCGGCGAGGGGCAGCCGGGCGGTCGGCAGGAGGCAGCCCGAGGGCGGCGGGGCGCAGGGCCGGCAGCGCAGGAAACGGAAGAGGCAGGAGGCGCAGCAGCTCCAGAAGATCCAGCACCTGGAGTCCTTGTAAGGGAGAGGAGGAGGAGGAGGGGAGCGGCTCCGTCGCAGGGGGAGGGAGGGTTTTAACTCTGCCCCTTGCCACCTCGGTTGCGTTTTATAAACGTGGCCCATATTAGTGGCCGAGGAGGTCCCCGTGCCCCCCGCCATGGGGAGGGGGTGGCTTCTCCTCCAGGTTCCCGCGAGTCCAGAGGGTCCCTGTGTCGCTGCTGTTACAAAAAAGTGGAATATTTTTTCATTTAAGGTAAAGTTTCTCCTGAGCAGCTGTATTTTTTTTGACAGTCAGACCGAATGAACCTCTGACAGCACGGTGCCTTTCAAGCAGGGTTTTTCCAGATGCTGTTCATCCTTTGGAGATGATGGTGTCCTGTGTGCAGTGTGATCAGCGCTGAGCAGACGTCTCTTCTGCAGTCACCTCTGTTTGCAGGCTTTCCCCGTCTCAAAGACAAAGTCAGGCAGAGCTGGAGCCAGCTCCAAATCAGCAAGAGTTTTGAGTATTGTGAAGTTCATAATAACGTTAAAAATGAGTCCTTGGAAATAACAGAGTATGCATAACATTACTGGCAAGATTTATCCGTATGCACCTAAGTGCAAAATACATCCTGTCCCAGCTCTTGTCTCACTGCACACGATTGATGGAGATCACTCCGCATGTTGGCCAGGCCTGATAAAGGGTGTTTGCTTTCTAAAATTCCAAATGAGTGCTAGAGAGTTTATTTGCCAGCATTTTTGGTGTCAGCACCGTAGAAGTAGAGGTTCAGCCGATTTCCACTGGGGTGGATTAGAAACGTTTGAGATCTGAGCGCATTGGTGGCCCACAGTGCTATGAGAGGTTTATGCTGTTTCATTGGAAGTGGTTTAATGGAATAAAATGAAGGTTCACAAGGATGTGCCTTTTTTTTTCCCTTTCCAAGTGAAACTAAAAAATGTCTTTGTTATGAAATGCGCTAAACAGCACTCATTAAGTTATTTTTATAAAGACCATTTCATAGTGGCTGGGCATTTAACTCCCAAGCATGTGTGCTTTCTCTGTGGCTGTGCTCCTATGTGGCACCTGCTTGCTATTTGGATCGTAATGAAGTTGATATCCATTTTTAAGTCCAGAGAAATAAGTGTTTGGAGAACAAGTGTTACGAGGAGCAGCTGAAGGAGCTGGAGTTGTTTAGCCTGGAGAAAAGGGGGCTGAGGGGAGACCTTATCACTGTCTGCAACTGCCTGAAAGGCAGTCCCAAACGACAAGTGATAGGATGAGAAGAAATGGCCTCAAGTTGTGAAAGCAGACATTTAGATAGGATATTAGGAAAAATTTCTTTCCCAAAAGTGTGGTGAGGCATTGGAACAGGCTCTGCAGGGAAGTGGTGGAGTCACCATCCCTTGGAGGTGGTAAAAAAAACACGTAGGTGCAGCACTTTGGGATATGATTTAGTAGGCACATTGATGTTGTGTTGATGGTTAGACTGTATGATCTTAGAGGTCTTTTCCAACTTTAATGGTTCTATGCTTCTGTGAAATAGTGCAGGAAAGATGGTACTTTGATCAGTAAGGTTCTACCTTCGAGTTTAATACAGAGAGTAGATGAAATTATTATTACGTACAAGTTTTGGCTGGCAAAGCTAGATATAAGGAACAGTCTCACTTTATAGAATCACAGAATGGTTTGAGGCAGAGGGAACCTTAAAAGATCATCCTGTTCCAACCCTGCTACCATGGACAGGGGCACCTTCCATTGGATCAGTTTGCTCAAAGCCTCCTCAAACCTGGCCTTGAACACCTCTAGGGATGGAGCATCCACGACTTGACATGCAGTTGAGTATGTCTGTGATTCAGCAGTAAAGAAATTTGGATCAGTGAGATCTTGAGGAGAGGTGCTACAGAAAAAGAGGAGCAAATTGTGTATTTCTGGTAACTGAAGCTAAATTGGATATACCATACATCCTTGTAGAGTGGTGTAATAAAAGTAGTTCTTCCACAACTAAAGGGTGAATCTCAAGGATGCTTCCAAAAGATGGTAGGACAAACACTATCAGTCTGCTCGCATCCACGTATTCATGTTCTGCTGTAGTTCTTGGTGATTACTGATAGAAAGAAATTTAAGAGAAGACGTGAGGTGAAGTTTTTTAACTCTATACTACTGAAATGCTGAATTTTCTCTATTTATTTGTGTGTGCTAAGCTGCAGAGTAACAATATTTCTATTGCTTTTCAGCTATGAGAAACCACCCCCTGGGCTAATTAAGGTTGGTAAATATACTGCAGTAAATTTTTATATTAAAAGGGATTTTCATACAATCTGTCTTTTAGGCATTAAGTATCTTTTAAGTGTCTTTTACCTGTATAAATTACAGAGAGAATATCTGCTTCCAGGGCAAAATTAAAGAGCTCCTCAATTACAAGCCAGCCTCTTTGACTTGGTGAATCCAGAGCGAAATGCCCAGAATCAGATGGGATGATACCAGTTCTTTCATCACCCCTTAGCAGGTCACACTTAATGCAGTATTTAATAGTGTGTATAGATTGGAGTCATTAATGGTGAAGCAGATTTTCAGGATTCTTCTCCATTGCTTGTGCTCAAATATTTGTGCAAAAATACTTTCCTTTAATAATGATCATTAATTTTGCCAGATTTGTATACCTAAGCCATAATCTGTTGCTTCTAATCTAAAAAGTACTGCTCTGTGATGTAAAGGCTGTCTTTAATTGTTCTATCTTGTTAGCAGGAAGAGGAAAAAGAAGTCTCTGCTTGGCTGTTTTCATTTATAATATTTCTTTAAGTAAATTACTAAATGAAACAGGAAGGAATGGAATTAATATGGCATAAAGTTCAGACTGGAAAATTCAAGGGTGACGGAAAAAGAAAATTACTTAATGTTGTTAAAGGGGTCAGGGAATTTAGGTCCTTCATGAGTTACAAGAAAAAGAAGTGTTACAGGGGAAATAGATTCCATATGAAGTGAAGGCTGCATGCTTGGAGTGTGAACTTCTACAAGGTTAAAAAAAAAAAAAGTTTTATTGTTCTTGTCTTTTTTTCCATAGGAGAATGAAACAAAACCAGAAGACTGCATACCTGATGTACCAGGCAATGAAAGTGCACGAGAATTCCTGGCACATGCCCCGACAAAAGGGCTTTGGATGCCTTTGGGAAAAGAAGTCAAAGTCATGCAGTGTAAGGCTGAAAATATTCCAGATGTCACTGGACCTTCGTGTAGCTGTCCGTTTACGCTGGGGGAGGGCAGAATGTCAGGTAGAGAGATGAAAAGGTCCAGGTAGATTGCCATAATATTGATATAAAAGCAGCCATTATTTGAAGGCTGTAGTAGCTCTGCGTTTTATGGACAATACATTATAGAGATAAAATATCTCTTTGTTTGTTCCAACAAATTGAAAATATTTTGCATAAATATGTTCTGGTTTTTATTTGCTTTTTCCTTTTCTTTTGATCTGGCTCAGAGGTGCCAATTCACCACTGCTTCTTTTTTTAAAGGTTGGAGGTGTAAACGTTACGGACACAGAACGGGAGATAAGGAATGTCCATTCTTTATTAAAGGCAATCAGAAATTGGAACAATTTAGAGTAGTGAGTATAAATACTGTAGTATTATTGTTTATATATTTTTTTAATACTGATGATGCATAATCTTCCAAGTGAAGAGATTACGTTAGATGATGCTTTATTAAGGACTTTTCCTCTGTCTCTAGTATAATATAGATGCTGAAAATCTCCTAATAACGAAAAAGCTACAGATGTGGTTGGATGTTTGACTGCTTTACAGAAAACCTGCTCTTCGAGAGGAGAATTAGTAATTTTTACACTTAAATTGGAAATCTTCAAGAACCTGTTTCAACCATTATATTCAGTTTTCGCGATTAAAATGACAGCGTAACAAAAAATGTTTAGTCAAGCTTGAGCTGCCCACATTACAGCCGCTTCAAGCCTTCCGCTCTCACTGTGAACAACCACATTGTGAAGCCTGTTGTCTAGGTCTGTAATCCAGTCATTGTCTACAAGTCTGAGCTCTTGCTACATGAGGCTACATCTTGGATCTGCAATTTTTTTCTGCGTGAACTCTTTAACTTTTCCTGTTGCTCTGCATTGTTAACTCATATTTCAGGCTGTCATCACTTTGTGTCTTGTGTCCTCATTTCTGGCCTTGAAAAATGTAATTTGGAGTCATTCTGTCCAGATTCTGTACTCATACTGATTGCATGCTTCTGCAAAGAGTATTTGCAGCCCTCTCCCATGACCAGATTGCCTCTCTTCTTCATTTTTCCTCAGGCTTCTTTTCTTGCTCTTTGTCCAAGACCCTTCATGGTGCATTCCGAACATCTTTCATTTGCTACTAACATTTTCATTCCTACCTTTGGTTAGCATCAGATATCTCTCCTCTGCTGAACTTGTTTACTTAATCCCCTAATAAAAAAGATCACCCCATCTTTTTGCTGCATTCTTGCATGGCATGAATTCACCTTTAATGTCTTCAAAGTTTATTTCCTACCTTCTTTCACAGCTATCTTTTGCTGCAATGCCTGTTTAATTTAAAAATAATCAATTTAAGGACAATTAATGGTAGCACATAGCATGCCAGGGCAACTCCAACTTTGTTATCCATTTGTCTTCTATTCCTTGCTCCTGTATCCCTGCATGTTTGTATCCAAGTTCTTAAAATATGCTATAAGGGCACAGCTCATTATTTTGAACTTCAGTATTCCACCTGTGTCAGGCTGTTCCTATAGTATGTGTATGGGGTTCTTTCTGTGACTGGAGAGAGGCAATAAATCCAAGGAGAGGCACCTTCACTGGTGATGTAAAGAGACAGGCTTTTCCTGAAGTAAAAGAAACAGCTCAGATGTTAAGTGTGAGAGTGTACTCATGTACTTGAGAGCTTACTAAGTGTCTTCAATACTTTGATCAAAGACTCTTGCATTGGCTTGTTTTGGCTGATTTTTGTAGGAAATAACAACAGTCAGTGAGAAATGATTTTCTTTACCAACACTGGATTTTCTGTTTTTCACTTTAAAGGCGCATGAAGATCCCATGTATGATATAATAAGGGATAATAAACGTCATGAAAAAGAAATGAGGTAAGCGTGTCTCTGTAGTAAACTGCATTTTCAGTTTGGTGTTCATTTTGATAGCATGATACTATATTCATTTATACCATAATAATCAGGTACTTGGGTTAAGGTTTTTTTTATGCCTAATAAACTGGATGGTTTTTTTTCTTTCATTGACATGTCTTCTTTAGAAAAGGATGGTCCATCAGAGTGCTTTCAGTGCATGCAAAGGGGTGGATTTAGAAAGCTTTTCCTAGGCACCTGACACTGTCCTTCATGTGAGGTTGTTATTCAGTATATAAAGGAGCAGAGTTTTTAATGCTTTCTTACTTGAACTGCATTGATGAGATAACTGAACATACTAAAGGTGGCCCACAGAATATTAACAGAACTGTGTTCTTTAATAAATAAATAAATCATAGAATCATTTAGTTTGGAAAAGACCTTTAAGACCATCAAGTCCAACTGTTAGATAAACAGTTCACCTTAAACAAAGTTCATCACTAAAACATGTCCCTAAGCACCACATCTACATATCTTTTAAATACCACCAGGGACACCACTTCCCTGGGCAGCCTGTAAAAAAAAGGCAAATCCTTAGAGAAGATGCTAAAGACAAGAATAAAATAAGCAAATAGTTTGTCCCCATTTGCCAGTAATTCATGAAAGTTTAAAGGAACAGTGCCTGTTAAAAATACCCCTGCATCTAAAGTAGAGTGTGCTGTAGGTTTCATTGACAACACCTCTATATCAGCAGGGCAATGAATGTCCTAGTATCATAATCCCAATGCTCATCTGTGTATGGATAAGCGTAGAACTTCTTACAGTGGTTTGGGGATAGCTGTTGCCTCATTATTTGCACACATAAATATCAGCCAATAAGCTAGTCTGCCTTTGGGGTGGAAAGTCCCTGACAACAGACCATCTGCTTACCTCAAAAGAGGTTGCTTTTATCAGTCTGTGTAATTCAACAAAAGACAAAGCGTTCTCCTTCCCTTTGCATGCAGCTTCCATTTCTCAAGCTAGGAAGGAAACAGCTGAACGGTAGAATAAAGTATTACAGGTTCAGGGGCATGGGAAAAGACGCTGATTCATGTTTTTTAAACTCAGGATACAGCAACTGAAGCAGCTCCTGGAGGACTCTACCTCAGATGATGATAGCAGTGACGAGGATGAAGGTAGCAGCAGCTCCACTTCCTCAGAATGTAGAGATAAACACAAGAAAAAAAAGAGAAAGAAGGAAAAGAAAAAAAAAGAAAAGAAGAAGAAGAAGAAGAGAAAGCGTAAATCATCTAAATCTAATGACAAGTCGGAATCTGACTGACAACAGGCACCGGCTGCATGCTTATTGACCTCTACTTGTGAACTGCAGGGAAGGACTGAAGGAATAATGAAGAAACCATCAGAAAGGGCTTTATTAAACCCAGAACATACAGATGGACAAATGCAGCATCCTGCACTGGCAGTGCTCTTCTACACCTCTGCAGTGCTGCAGCCAGAAAAAGAGAGTGCTGCTCTAAACAGCACTCAAACAAACATATCTTTTTACTGTAAAACCTGTGTTTAAGGGTCATCTGTCTTGGTGAAATTGAGCCTCTGCATTGCCACGTGTGACTATTGGCAGCAAGCAGCAACTACCCAAGCTACTGCCAACACATCTGCAGAATTCAGCAGAGCATCTATTGAAGTGTTTTTTCTCCATGAAGTTATTTTATTGCATACAAAGCCTCATTGTATGATGGTACAGCAGCATGCACCATGCAGAGCACTGAGGATTCATTTACAGTGCTCATCATGATCAGATTGTACTGTATTTCATTTTCTGTGTACACTGTCTGTATGCTGAAGTTCAGTGTACCCATCCTGGTACTGGCAGCTAGGGAAATAAAGAGCACTGCTGAAGGAGAAAAAAGTTAAATCAGGGTGATTTACGTTTAGGCAAAATCACAGTGTCAGCAAGATTTGGGGTTTTTCTTTGTGTAGCAAAATCTGAACAACTCCCCTATTAATACACACAGATCTGCAACACCTGAAGTGTTCTCCAAGCCACAGGAGCCAGGCATAACAACATTTAACTTTACAGTAAAGAGGGAGTGGGTTTAGTTATTTTAAAATGGGGGTTTTGTGTTAGAAATTTAAAAAAAGGTTAATCTCCCCCTACACTTCAGTATCAGTTGTTTTGATACATTTGAGGGTTTGGGTGTTTCCTTTTAAAAGGGCTTGGGGAAATAAATTACAACTTTTTTAATGCTTACTAGAATTTTTTCATGTAATGATATTCCATAAATTATCCCACAAGAATACAAACAGGTAAGGCTTTTAAAATGGTTTTTAATTACATCCACATAAGCCACTAAATTGTCATGAAGAACTTGGAAGCAGGAAGAAAGTCAGGAAGAAAGTTCTGTTTACTCAATTGGCCTTGTGAACTGACCACACCTCTTTTAAATAATCTTGCAGACTCAGCTAGAGAGATTGAGATCATATAAACTGCATTAGAATAAGCATCTCTGAATCCTCAACATGTAGTGGTACAAAGCTTTGAGGATCTAGATGAACTGTATTGGTGCTCTGCAAAAGGAGAGCAAAATAGTTTGCCTTGAAAGGGCTTAGAACTTCATGTCCCTGCTTACTCTTACATTGAAAAGTAAAACCCAAAAAACGCATGACAAACAGAGAAATCAAGGAACCAGGGATTAAAGTGTATTTAACATTATTTGTTTTTTCCTCCCCGAGATCAGGGGAAAGTATACATTAAATGTGTTTTCTCCCTTCTATATGCCTAAGAGTCATTCAGTAAAAACAAACCCCCATTCCTTGCTAGTCATTCACAGTATGTGCTGGGGAAAGATAAGGTAGTCAAGGCCTTGAGCTTGAATGTAGAGTTCTGTTTGGTCCTCCAATATTACTTAAGCAAATCCCTCTGTGGTGGGATTTACCAGTGACTTCTGATAGTTCCATACATCAGCATCATCAAATTTAAAGCTCCCGGCTCTCTCACCAGGAAAAAAAAAACCAAAAAACCCAAACTCCAAACAACAAAAAAGTTTTTCCAGAGTCTCATTCCATTCCTTGTTAATGGGTCCCTTCTATTTTACTTACCAGGGTTTACTGTTTGTACAACCAAAAAGATACTGTACAAGACCATTCTTTAACTTACATCAAATGCTATTTAGAAAGTTTGGTTTGAGATACCAAATCATTGTTCTGTATCAGAGTAAGGGTCTGTTTCACCCAGTATCTTTTCCCACTCATGGTCAAGAGTAGATGCGTACACAACAGAGCAGTGCAAAATTCAAGGACATCAGTTATTTCACCAAAATGCTGTCTCAGCCTCTGCTACTTGAAGTGTGGGTACTTTGAATCATAGGTTAGATTTTAGTGTCCAGTAGCCTTGGATGTATACATACACATTTACATCCACTGCCTTCTTAATCTTCCTAAGAACTTTGCAATTTTTCTCTAGAAATAAATTAATAATTAGTGAAGAAACATAATTTGCATTCAAACTGCTCCCTAGTAGTTTCATTTCATACATCCTAGTTCCTGTAATGGAAAGCATGCAAACGATTCCTATTCATTGCCCCCTCCCACCCTCCCATCATTACCAGCTTTATAGTTCCCTGTCATATCCTATGCATAAAGATTTCAGTAGTTCTTTACTGAAACTCATAAAAGTAGATTTAATTTTGAAATAGGCTCTAACAGTTTCAATAGAGTAAGATTGAGTAGCACTGACTAAGCAGCCAGTGCTAAGAAGCACAATTTATTTCATCATTTAGCATTTTAAACTGTGCCAACGCCAGCATTTAAGAGACTCTTAGGATCCTGAGATAAATATCAACAGCCATTTATATTAATGGAAAATTATTCTATGTAGAAGTAAACCCAAAAGGCAGGATAGAAAGATAGTCTTCAAAAAATTATAAGACTCAAAAAAAAAAAAAAAAAGGCTTAACCATTGAACTACTTGGTTTTGTTCTAAGAAACATTTATATTTTCTAGCAATTCTTGCCTTCTTTGTAGGTGTATATTTCCATTTGAAAGTTCCATTGAAGCCTGAGGGGTAGCAGTAGCATAATTGCGTAGTTCCATGAATCTAAATAAGCATAAAATGCAGCTACAAGATACCTCATAGGCAATACAGCTTTACAGGTCTCCAGCTCCCAGGTCTGTTTATCTTAATAATCTGAACTATTCTACTCTGAAAGATAACTTCAGCAAAACCACCACCATCTGTCTTATTTATTTGGCCATGAAATTACTTGGTGTTTATATTCTTGTTGACTGAGATGGCTGCTGGCAGTGAGTCAGTCAGGGGAATCTGAGGACTCTCTTAAACAGCACATTTGTTTTTCCTTGGGATGCCTGCAGTTAGCACGCAATGCGTGTTTTTTGCTATTGGCTCCCATATTCTATTGTTTTATTTTAATAAAGAGACCCATAATTAATCTTTTTTTTTCCAATGTAAGGGAGAAAAATACACTAAAAAGGAAAGCTTTCTGCCATGGAGATGCTACCAAATTGAAAATTAAAATCTAGAATTAAAACCTGGCAAGCCAACATCACTCACTGGCTCCACTTCAGCAATTACACCACACCCACTTTGCAACAGAGGTTTTAGTTAGCTACAAATAATGATTTGGAAACTGAGTCACAGACAGTAAGTCAGTCCAAATGAAGCTCCCAATATGGCAGTCTGAGGCCTCTAGGGTTAGTTACTGCTGTGCCAAGCAGCAAATAGATTCTTCAGCTGCTCTTCAGTAGATGCTGCAGGAAGCATGTGAAAACTTTGAAGGCAACACAATACTGCTACGTTTACAAGCCACTAATTCTGCCAGCACTGCAGTTACTCATCACTGGGCAACCCAGCTTCAGTGGTAACAAAAGCTGACACGTATGTGCAACTGTAACAAACCTCAAATATCACTGTGAGTAGTTAGCTGGCCAAATAAAAAGAGCCTGGACTTTAATTCACATTCCTTTAAAAGGCAGTTTGTACTTCACCACCTTTCTGAAGATTAAGTACAGTTGCAGGCCAGGCGACTTAAGATGCAGTCCACAAATCACCCGTGCTTCTGAGTGAAGAAAGAGCCAACCAGAAGATTTAGTTTTAAGGTCACAGGGCTCATAGTGTCAGAATGGAGTACATAACATTATCCAAGAAGTATTTGTGGAGCACTAGAACATTCACGCATGCTACTTCAAGCATTGGTGTGGATCCATAGCATGGGTACACTATAAGATTAAGCAATTAATTTAAAGTGGCATTTGTTTTCAAAGAGCTGTCTAAACACTCCTACTGCTACTCCCTCTCATAATCTTGGGAGCTAGCATCACTAAGGCCCTAAACTGTCTCTTGCATCTGGGTAGAAAGCACACTGACTAATGCAAGACCTGTGGAAGGATTACTAGTATGTTCTTGGGACTACTGTGAAACATTAGCCACTCCCAATCTCCCAAAAAGTGCTGTCTAACTGAGGTAATGAATTCCTTTATCAGACAAGCAGCAAAATACAAACAGCTAATCAGGAGAACTGTCTTCGTATTCAATCCCAAAGCTACACAAATTCCAGGGAGAAAGTATTCAGTCCACACATAAGAGCTATAGCTAAGGATCAGTCTTGGGTCACTTACAGTCTTCAAATTGAAGATATTCTACCACTCATCCTCCCCCTGTGAAAAGTCTGTCTCCCTCTAAAAGCAGGACCTTCCTGTATTAGATATCCAAGAACAGCAGTGTTGTACTTTCTTGACTATTAAGCCTCATGCTTGAAGTAATTCCCTCTCTCGTTTTATTCTTTAATGTTCTGATGCAACATAGTTTCCATGCAGCACAAAGGCTAAGTAAGAACTTGCATTCCTTATTTTCTTGTAGTGCTTAGGGTAGACAGGAAATAAAAACTTGGCATCATAGTTTTTATAAGTGGGTCCTTTTCCCAAACATCTTGGGTTAAAGGCTATAATTACTAGTAAGCAAGCACTATTAAAAACAGAAAGATCAAGGATCAGTTGAGTAGGGAAACCTCACTCTTCCCTCAGCAAGAGAAAACAGCACAACACCAGTTGCAGGTCAAACTAGTAATAGGTAAGTACAAAACTTGATTAAAAAGTAGTTTTTCCTGTGACTGCATTCATGCAGGTTACTCTGGGGCACAGACAGAATAAGAACATTGGTTGAGGAGGCAGAAGACAAGTCCTGTCTGTCTGTCCACCTCCCCCAGCCCCCCTTAAAGAAAAACTGTTTTGTACCATTTCCCTACCTCTTTTGCTCAATCAATCGCTTTGATTTGGAATCATCCAAGAATGGCAGTTTCATGTTTGTTCTTCTCATATAGTGATACTAGCTTCCATAGGCATAAAAAAAGGCCATGGATTTTTTACCTAATCACCTAGATCAGTAGTTCTGCTACTCATAAAACTTATCAACTTAGTTCTATAAAGAAACTTTTCCATAGTGAGCTGCCAAGGACAGTATCAACTGTACTACAAGTCATAAGTAAGAAGTCAGGAAACAGGGTACACCATTATTGTAAGAACTTCTGTTTCACCTTCAAAGTCAGTCTTTCCAGCTCAGGGTCTCCCTAAAGGACCCTTAAAAGTCAACAGAAAAGGGAGAGGAAAAGGAAGCATCACATCAGTGCTTTAATTTTAGTTCTCAATCATGCACTTTGAGATCAAGATCTGAGGAAGTGCCTTGAAATTTTAAATTAATACTTGATTTGATATGGCTTTAAACTATATTCTTGTGCACTTTGACAAAAACAAATCCAGCCAAAAATCCAGCTAATGGAAGAGAATCTCATGCCTACAAACTGACTATGAAACAAAATGACACTGACATGCTTCACAATTCAAGAGCAGAGCAGCAATAAATAGCATGCTATAGTAGTGCTGATGCACTTACATCCCTATTAGACTTTTCTGCTTCCATGTATAGATGGAATACAAGAAGTCTCAAAGTGCAGTTCTATGAAATTTATTATTTAAATAGTGGGTGTGCTAGTTGTAAAAATGTGACTTCAGTGGTAAATACTTAATTCCATTTTAATAGCGTCCTCAGTCTTTAGTGACACTTCTTACCCTTTAAGAGTGCACAGCAACTTACAAAATATACGAGAGAATAACTACTGAGTTTTGGTTTTATGCAAACCTCTGATACATTTTCCCCCCGCTCCTGCCCTGATATTTGCAGTTATCTTCTCTTAAAGAGGGACTTCCTTGTTCCATGCCCTAAAGAAAAAAAAGAAAAAATATTCAGATGTGCATTCTCTCTCCAACTAATGTGTCAATGCATTTCTAAATAAAGAAAGACTACACATAAGTGCCTTTTCCTACTGCAGGAGAGGACACTGGTGGTTGATATTAGAACTACATACTGAACTTCCCAGCATTCTGCAAGAATGGTGCTGGACAGGAGAATTTCCCAGTCCAAGAGACAGATGAGAGTTCCATATCAAACTCGCAGCATATTTTCAGCACACTTTTATAACTGCATCGTTGAATGCGTCCAAGAATGACCAACTATTTTTGAGGCAAATAATTTTTTTTTGATTAGTCAAGGTCCCTGGATACTTTTATTAAAAAGGATCAGCAAATAAAAGGTTAACAGCAACATTTAAACATCTGACTTCAAGACTAATGCAAATTTTGGCTAACAAGATGCTTCAGTCTGTTTCCACCCTTGCAAATAGTGTCTTGTAATCCATGTTCAATACAAAAGAGACTGACTTAACTGACTGAATGTTAAGTTAGCTTTACTATGCCATATTGCTATTTTCCAGAAGGATCTCTGATCTTTTAAGTAGCTTCTTCTCTGTGCTGACCCTTTTCAATTCATAACCTTTTTCAGTCTTTTCTACATTGTTTTTCCCATCTTTCTCCTAAGCAGGAAGAGTTCCTGCTCCATAAAGTTGAAGTTATTAAGAATTATCTATATGCATTTACGTTGTGTCCAATTGTAGCATTTTGGCTGAGACAGACCTATAGTTTACAGAGAAGGATACATTGCAAACTGACACAGGACCATACACTAAAACCCCCAAACATTAGTAGAACAGCTTGAAGAGCAACTAGACTAAAATGGTGTGTTTCAGTGCCTTTATTTTTCCCTTTCCCTAAATAAAGGGAATGAATCTAACTTGGTCAAAGCTAAAACAGTATTCATAGCAATGTAAATAAGTGTTCAAATTTTAGCTTGCCTATTTTTTTTCCCCTCCTCATCTTGCCTGCATACATAGCATCTGCTATTATTTCTGCAATGATATTGGATAGCTTGTGTTTAAACCAAAAGCCAGTAGTCCCCAAGCAAGTAATGAAAATAATGCTTGTAACAGTCATTTTTGTAGCTTGCCACCAACCTTTGCGTATGCTGCTTTTAGGCATCTCCCACACTTCTTCCACATCACACCTTGTGTCCCTGCGTTTTGAAGGTGGCTTGCCTATTCTTTTCTTCTTTGGTTTAACCAAAGGTGGGCACTCTAAGTAGCAAGATAGAACTGGTTTTATTTCTCTAAAGCTAGTATTAAAGCAAATTTAAGCTTGTTTTTCTCACCCCAACAGGTCTATACTGTTCCTCTTTCTCCCTTCCGTCTATGCACCCATTTTAGTGGCAGATTAACATTACATACATCAATAAAGTCTTATGTCTACAATAGTTAATCATTGTCGAACCATAATTCTGAATGCTCTGTGTTTTGGGTCATAACTTGGATAGATGTTAATGTGGTAAAAAGACTAGTTCACATTTGGATATCCAACTATCATACACAAGCTGCTGGGTTTTATATCCTTTTGTACATTCCTTAAGAATAGAAACATATTGAGTACATAGAATTGTACCTTGTTCTTTGCTCTTGGGTGCTGGTGAGACATTACTGTGTGTTTGGCTGGTATATTTGGGCTTAGCACCACTTCTAATCCAATACTCCTGGGGTGGTATCCCCATGTCCTCCCTTAGCACTCTTCCTAATAAGAAAAAGTTGATTTAAGAGTCAATATTTAGTTTTGCTAATGTTAATATAACACAAGTCAGAATGCAAAGCTAGCTACTGGATCTAATTGTAAAAGCACATTAAAATACAAGCAGTTTTCTGGAGACCACACAACAAAAAATTACAAGATGCTTTAAGTCTACAGATTTCATAAAAACCCTATACTTTAAGAACTTGGAACCTGTTCCTGGAAGTAGATTACCCTGTTTATGCCTTTCACAATGCAAGACACCAGATTATAATGAACTTGATCTTGTTTAATCCACCTACATGGATTTTTGATGGAAGAGTCAGAACATATGTATAAATTCAAACACTGGCTTTCCAAGATAGAATTAAAGAACAGCAAATATGTAGTTCAAATGACAAGATTGCCACTTATGTCAGAAAGCTAAGTATATCAAAATCTAACTTAAACAAGAGCTTCAGCAAAACTATTCACTGATTGTGAAGATCCAGAATCCTCACACAACAGGTAAATTGCAGCAAAACCTCCTCCTGCCTCAAAAAAAGTAATTCTGTAGTATGCTGAAGCTACAACATCCTCCAGTCTTCCTCCAGTTCAAACCTCAATTTGTAACTACAATTAAGGGTTATTTGTGTGTCTATTAAGCAGCACTTTGTCCTCAGCAATTACCTTACCTCCCAAGAATTTCCGTAGCAGTCGCTGGTGGTCAAGTCCTTCTCTTCCTGCCATAGGCCTCTTTCCATAGTACCCATAGTCACTGTATACAACTTCATCTTGTTCTTTCTCCTTTGGCTTGTAAGCCACACCAATGTTTTCATCAGGCCCACTCTTTGTTTTTATTTTCTCTTGAACAGGCCAACTAATTAGTTGAGCTGGTATAGCATATTTAGGTGGCTTCCAAAGCACCCTCTGGCCAACTTGGTAGAAGCTCCCTTTACTAGGCATCAGGATTCCATATGGAGTAGCTTCTTGAAAGAAATACTCAATTTCATCCATGTCATCCTCTTCCTCATCATCCTCATCCTCTCCATCTTCATCCTCCTCTTCTCCCCTCACAGAGTATTCTTCAGAGTCCTCAACTTCTGACAAACTCTTAGTTGCTTTTTTCTTGAGAGAATCAATTTTTTTCCTGCTGGAAGATCTAGTAAGGGCTTCCAGCTTTCTACCTTTATTGGAAGCTTCTTTAATCTTCACGGTTGAAGAGTTTTCAATATCTTGGTCATTCAAGCTGCTCATCTGCTCCCTTTCTACCACTTCATCTTCATTAAGGGACCCACCACTTTTAATTTTCTCCTTCTGTAAGCCCTCTGCACTTTTCTGGAAAGGATACGTGCTTTTCTGAAGCACATAGTCAGGGACAAAATAAGACACTGGGGTATTATCAATTGATGAGCCTTCCTCTCTAGAGGACATATCATCAGAAGAAAGACTGAATACACTTGGACGTTTCCTTTGTGGCAAATAAACATCGCAGTTGTAGCTTGGGTCCATACTGTCCACACAAGCCAGCCAACTGTTAGAAGGAACATACTTCTCAATTGATTCGTCACACCAAATACTTTTATCTGTTTGACTTTCATTGGTCACACTGTGGCTTTGATTCAGCTTTTTCTGCTGAAAGTTCAAGTCGCTCATTACCTCCTCCGGACTAGATGGAAGTAGTCCTGCTTGTTGAATAAAGCTGGGCTCTTCTTGAGAGGTTTTTGAGCCTGTAGATTTTTTAGAGCTAGACTTCTTAGCTACCACCATGTCCTGTCTTACTGCTGGTTGATCCATGCCAGCAGATCTTGCCAGCTCTGCCATTCGTGCTGCCATGGTTTCACCTGGAGAGGATTTTGCCCACTGACTTGTACTTGCCCGCTTTTCCGCATCCAGCCTCGCTTCATTATTTTGGGCCTCTTTTTCTTGCACAGTTTCAACACCCTGTTTTGAAGGGAGAACAGCTTTTCTCTCATCCAAGTAAGTTCCTGCCACCACCTTCTCACCTTCATGAGGGCCATATATCATCCCTTCACATGAGCTAACAGTGAATAAGTCACTTGGCACTATATTTTCTGGGACTGGTTTACCACTTGCCACATCATACAAAGGGATCGTTTCTTTAAAGGACTTCCATAGTTGAATAGCTGGAGAGCCATTTCCATATTCTATCCTCACTTCTTCCTTCTCAAAAGCATAGCTTCCAGTAGGAAGATTTCTATACTGTGTAGAGCTGGAAGGGCTCTTGTTATGAAACTCTCGGTCTACCACAATGGAAGATCCAGATGAATCTTGTTTCTCTGAAGTACTTTCAGTCTCCGTACCTATACCAGAAGAAACACAGGGCGTATTTCCTGCATCACAACCTTTCGTTTCTGTACGAGTATCTTGATGCTTTCTTTGCTTGTTTTCAGGCTGTCTAGGATCAGTCTGTGTTTCTTTCGTCTCCATTTTTTTCCCAGAGTTACTATAGTGTCGAAATCTTGTTGCATGATAAAACATAGGGGAAGGTGGGGCAGCATTAAAATAAGGCCTTCTGTTAATTCTTGCCTGCACTGGGTGCTGTGGAACAAAAAATCCAGGGTAGTCATGGAGTGGAACTGAATAAAATGGAAAATATGGATTTCCACTTCGGAAGCCTAGACATTGGGGGGGAAAAAAAAAAGTAGAGGCAAATATATCTCCTTCCTGAAATAAGTCATTCTGATTAATAATTACTTGCATGCACAAGGACAGCTACCAGATTGGATATAAGTAAAACACTCCACCCATCTACACTGGGAAACAAATCTGATGCTGAAACCCAGAGAGAGCTCCTTGTTATGGAGCAGCTTATCTGTACAGCTACACTTCAACAAAAGCTTGATTTTATCCCTTAGAACATACACCAACTAGCTTTCTGTACATTTTTGCTCTTTTATGGACTATACTGTAGAATTATCTTTGAAAAAGACAGTTCCAGAGAGAAGTTAACATAGATATGCCATTTACAAAATGCATTTAACAATATTGTTTCTCTGTGGATTTTTAAGGTTATGTTTATCTATACCTCTAATGCATTCATGCATGTATGGAACTCATGTATACACACATATTAAGCCTTAGACACATTCTAGAGGTCTGTATAGGATAATCATTATTTAATATTTTGCTTAGTTTCCATTCTCCAGAACCAGATGCTTTCTAGCACACAAGCTACACATGTAACTTAATAAACACACTTAATAAAAACACTAAATAAATCGGAGCTTTGTCAACAAAAACACTACATTAATTCTACTCTAAACTCCCCAAAAAAGCTCATTAACACACTTGCACATTTGTTTCCTCCACTCTAGCTGTAATTTACCAAGCAAAGCTACCACAGATGGCTCTCATTCATCTTACCAGGAGCAGGTACACAGTACGGACTATATGCATGACTGAGGTACCACGGATTTGGAAAAGGCTGTTGTGCTGTTGGCTGTGCATAAAAGAACGGTCTTGTTTGGTTTGTGGAATATGATCCACTTTCTGAAGCTGGGGCAGTATTCATTTTTTTTTTCCAACCCTGAAAGAGGTAAGTGATTAGGATTAACCACTTGAAAGATTACAATGATGATTTTTATATTCTGTCAGAACTCAGTAGACATTCCTCTCCCAGCCCAACGAAACCAGGTCTTTCCAGAAGAAAATAACTGACTGCCTTCCAAACAGAAAACAGATATCACTATCCAGGTCAAAGATTTTAGTTCACCTACACTAAGCAAGCTTTTACACGCAGCTATTGATATTAGTACCTCAAGCTAACCTTACAATACTTCTTAACACCACAGAACAGCCACAACATCAGTAACTTTAACATAACATTAAATGCACACATCCATACAAGCAGTATTCCAGGCAATTAAGAACTTCCTCCCACACTTGCATATTGCCTCAATTAACTAATGTACTAAGTTTAGTCTGTTCCAATCTGTGGAAGTGGTAAAGCCACATCACTTACGAGCAAATTAAAAAAAAAAAAGACATCAGAGATCATATAAGATCTAGTGATTAAAAAAAAAAAAAAAAGCAAAGACAGCAGTTCAACTCTTGAACAAGCTCAAACACTTCAAAACTACAGAAAAAGAAAACCTGATTTCAAGACCTGTTACAAACTAGCACGAAGCTCAGCCTAGAGGTTCAGAAAGCTTTCAGGAACACTGGAGCCCTCTACAGTTTCCATCTAAAATGGCCAATCCAGTTCTTGCAAGCATGGAAAAGCCTATAGACTCCCCCACGCTTTCCTAGACCAAAGCTCCTAGAATTATTTTGAGCTTTGAGAAACAACGTAGGGAAGGAAGAAAAAAAAAACCCCAAACAAAAACCCCAAAGCAACCCAACAAAACCAAAGCTACTCCTGCCCCATTAAAGCTCCTCAAAACTAAGACCCATGCTACTGTTTATAGCCCAACAAGAAATAAACCACCTCCTCAGCTCGGCCTCTTTATGACAGGCAGCTGCCTCTTGTCCACTCCCTCCTCACCTGAGGCTCATTTAACAGTGATGGAGGGTGGGGGGAGGGTGGTAGTTTTTTTCCATCACTGTGGGGGAGGGGGAATCAAAACACTAGGATAGGAATAGTGCTAATAGTACCATCATCTCATGTGCAGGGAGTTAGCAGGGCTTGTCTTGCAAACATCTGAGCTGCATCCCTAAGTGAATCCAGTGTATCCCTTTTGCAATCCTGAAACTTACCCTAAGAAAATGATGGGTGCTGAAGGGAAGTACTACCCGTCCTCTGCTTAAAAATACTGTTAAAGGTACTTTTTTTAGGGACAAAAAAAATAATCAGAACATGCAAGGCAAAGTTTACATTTGATTTTAATGTTTATCAGTTTCTCAGCCCTGAGTAAAAGGAGCAAAGCTCTTCATCCTGACACAGCTAAGTGGACTGACTAATGTAGTCTCCTTTCCATATAACATGGGAAGCATTTCTTCCAGTTAATTACTTAACATTATTAATATGAACTAATTACACTAAATTGATCTAATTAATATAAAATATATCTTTGAAATGTTGTGTTGCTTATGTAACAGAAATTTATGAAATATGAGGTTATAAACTGACTCTGCCTTGGGTCTTTGCAGGAGATGAAAATCCAAGCGGCCACTTCGCAACTTGACATCTCAGAATGACAAAGCGCTGCTACTGGGAGAGCTCGCGAGGGAAGAGAGCACAGCGAATGCACTGTCTGAATGGGTGAGCGATTATAACGAAAAACAGAGCTGTAGATCATAGAATCATAGAATGGTTTTGGTTGGAAGTGACCTTGAAAGATCATCCAGATCCAACCCCTCTGCCATGGGCAGTGACACCTTCAGCCAGATCAGGTTGCTAGAAGCCTCATTCAACCTGGCCTTAAACACTTCTAAGGTTGCGGCATCCAGTGCTTCTCTGGGAAACCTCTTCCAATGTCTCACCAACTGTACAGTAAAAAAATTCTTCTTAATATCCAACCTAAACTTCTGCTCTTTCAGCTTAGATGCTTAAAGACTGTTTGTATTTCTGGGTTGGAAAATTTGTGTAATATCTGGATTTTTTTTTTCCATAACTTTCAGATTAAATTTGTCTTTTGCGCTAATACACAAGTTACAAAATGCCTGGGAAGGATGACTAATGTCATTGCTTACAGACTTCCCAAGTCAAAGCTTTTCTTGTCCACTGAGGGCAGCTCTTGCACTTTGTGCACAGGTCATTTGTGTGATTTGTTTGGATTGTTTTAAATCTTTAAGTCCTGCATTCTTCAGATTAGGCTTTTGCCTTTTTTTTTTTTTTAAGTTAAATTTCTAGTCTTTCTGTTGGTGGACGGACCCAGACAGAAATAAATAATTATAATAAAAAAACAACAAACCACTTCCTAGCATTAAAGGCCCTGCCCTCAGGACTTTTCCTTAGACCAGACTCCAGATTCTTCCAGCTTCCCTCTCTCTGTGCCTTCCCTCCTGCTCAGGGCTCAAAGGACCAGCACACCTTTCTCCCTGAGGCTCCTGCTTTTGGCCAAAGGTCATTGGCCTCAGCCTACAGGATCTCCCCGGGAAAAGGTATGGAGCACAAGGCTTATGAGAAGGCGGCAGCTGAGGGAACTGGAGCTGTTTAGCCTGGAGAGAAGGAAGCCGAGGGGAAATCTTATACCTGTCTACAGCGCCCTGAAAGGAGGTTTTAGCAAACCAGGTGCTAGTCTTTTCTCCCAAGCAACAAGAGAGAGGACAAGACAGAATGGCCTTGAGTTGCACCAGAAGTTTAGATTGGATATTGGGAAAAATTTCTTTTTGAAAGAGTGGTGAACCATTTGGAACAAGCTGCCCAAGGAAGTGGTAGAGTCAACATCCTGGGAGGTGTTAAAAAAATGTGTAGATGTGGCACTTCAGGACATGGTTTAATAGGCATGGTGCTGTTGTGTTGATGCTTGGACTGGATGACCTTACAGGTCTTTTCCAACCTTAATGATTCTATGACTGTATGGAGGAAAGAGGCACTGGGAAGACAAGAGGGACAGGTCCAGGCAGGGTGACACACCTTGATGCCTGCAGACCCCAGCCCGCAGCCCCTCACTGCTCCAAGCACATGATGCTGTGCCCCCCTTGTGCCAGGACCATGGTGGAAGATGCTCCCCTGCCTTCCACATCTCTGCCTGATATGAGAAGGAGCTGCTGTTACGAGGCGTGGAATATTTTTGATTTAAGCTAAAGCAGAGTTAAGTTTCATCTAAGCAACATTATTTTCTTTACAATAAGACAGAATGTCCCTGTTGATACTGTGAAAAGGCCAAACTCAATAATCTATGCCAATTTGATTATTAAGCAGGTATAGCTTTAATACATAATAGGACATCAGACACACAGGGAATCATTTCATCTAATGTGTGTCCATTGAGGCTGGTTACAGGACTTTTATACTGGTTAAACATACGTATTTATATAGATTCCCAGAAACACTGGTTGTATATTTGGGAAATATTGGTTCAACATACATAGAACTCATTATCATAGAATAGAATCACAGAATCATAGAAACATAGAATAACCAGGTTGGAAGAGACCCACCGGATCATCGAGTCCAACCATTCCTATCAAACACTAAACCATGCCCCTTAGCACCTCGTCCACCCGTGCCTTAAACACCTCCAGGGAAGGTGACTCAACCACCTCCCTGGGCAGCCTGTTCCAGTGCCCAATGACCCTTTCTGTGAAAAATTTTTTCCTAATGTCCAGCCTAAATCTCCCCTGATACAGCTTCAGGCCATTCCCTCTTGTCCTGTCCCCTGTCACTTGGGAGAAGAGGCCAGCACCCTCCTCTCTACAACCTCCTTTCAGGTAGTTAGAGACAGCAATGAGGTCTCCCCTCAGCCTCCTCTTCTCCAGGCTAAACAACCCCAGCTCTCTCAGCCGCTCCTCGTAAGACTTGTTCTCCAGCCCCCTCACCAGCTTTGTTGCTCTTCTCTGGACTCACTCCAGAGCCTCAACATCCTTCTTGTGGTGAGGGGCCCAGAACTGAACACAGGATTCGAGCAGCGGTCTCACCAGTGCCGAGTACAGAGGGAGAATAACCTCCCTGGACCTGCTGGTCACGCCGTTTCTGATACAAGCCAAGATGCCATTGGCCTTCTTGGCCACCTGGGCACACTGCTGGCTCATGTTCAGTCGGCTGTCAACCAACACCCCCAGGTCCCTCTCCTCCAGGCAGCTTTCTAGACAGACTTCTCCTAGTCTGTAGCACTGCATAGGGTTGTTGTGCCCCAAGTGCAGGACCTGGCATTTGGCCTTGTTAAACCTCATGCCATTGGACTCTGCCCAGCAGTCCAGCCTGTTCAGATCCCTTTGCAGAGCCTCCCTACCCTCCAGCAGATTGACACTTCCACCCAGCTTAGTGTCGTCCGCAAACTTGCTAAGGGTGCACTCGATGCCTTCATCCAGGTCATTGATAAAGACACTGAACAGGGCTGGACCCAGCACTGAGCCCTGGGGAACCCCACTTGTCACTGGCCTCCAGCTGGATTTCACACCATTTACCACCACTCGCTGGGCCCGGCCATCCAACCAGTTTTCCACCCAGGAGAGTGTGCGCCTGTCCAGCCCAGAGGCTGACAGTTTCTCAAGCAGAATGCTGTGAGAAACTGTGTCAAAGGCTTTACTGAAGTCCAGGAAGACCACATCCACAGCCTTTCCCTCATCCAGCAGCCGAGTCACTTTGCCACAGAAGGCTCTGACCCCCTCCTCTTGGATCATGGGAGCCTCATGTTGCTCCTCTAGCTCCTGGGATTGTACACAGACGAAACAACTTTCTTTACAATTAAAGACTGAGGCAAAGAAGGCGTTAACTACCTCAGCCTTTTCCTCATTCCCTGTCACTGTTGTTCCTTCTGCGTCCAATAGGGACTGTATGGTCTCCCTAGTTCTCCTTTTATTATTTATATATTTATAGAAAGATTTTTTGTTTTCTTTCACAGATTTTGCCAATCTGATTTCTAGTTGAGCCTTAGCCCTTCTGATTTTTTCTCTACACAATCTCACTTCCCTCCTGTAGTCCACCCAAGAGGCCTGTCCCCTCTTCCAGAGCCCATAAACATTTCTCTTCTTCTTGATATCACTCAAGATCTCTCTGTTCAACCAAGCTGATTTTCTCCCCTGCCGGCTTTTTTTCTGGAACATGGATATGGCTTTCTCCTGAGCTGCTAGGATTTCCATTTTGAAGAGCTCCCAGTCCTGATGGGCTCCCTTGCCCTTAAGTACCTTCTCCCATGAGACTTTTATCATTTCTTATCACCCCCTCTCAAATGTACATCACAGTTCCTTTGTATCTTCAGAATCCTCTGATGCTCTCTATATTATCCCCTTCCTCACTGTGTCCTCTTGATGAGGCCAGCTCTCTTCTCTGTTCCTGCTGGGGGACTGTCTTTGTTTCCACTAGTTAACAAGCTAAACTCCCGTCACAATCACATTCTTTCTTTCTGCAAGCTGGCCAAGATTTGATTCATATTGTTCTTCTTATTTTTAATGATTTAATCCTTCTTTCACTCTGATGACAGATTTAAACTACACATAAGGAGGAATTTCTTCATGATGAGGGTGGTGAGGCACTGGCACAGGTTGCCCAGGGAAGCCGTGGCTGTTACATCGCTGTAGGTGTTCAAGACCAGGTTGGATAGGGCCTTGGTCTGGTCGGAGGTGTCCCTGCCCATGGCAGTGCGGTGGAACTGGATGGGCTTTCAGGTCCCCTCCAACCCTAACTATTCTATGATTCTGTGTCCTCTGGGAAATGGTGCTATAGCAGCATTGCTGTTTCTTGTAATAATCCGCCTTTCTTTGAATCCTAATTTTTCTTTCAAATGGTGTTTTTCCAGACACTGTTCATCCTTCAGAGACAATAACATCCTATGTGCAGTGAGATCAGCGCTAAACAGCTGTGTCTTCTGCAGTCATCTCCGTTTGCAGCCTTTCCCCATCTCAAAGTCAAAATCAGGCAGAGCTGGAGCCAGCTCCAAATGAGCATGAACTTTGACTGTTGCAAAGTTCATACTAGCATTAGAATGAGCCCTTGGAAATAACAGAATCACACAATCACTATGTTGGAAAAGACCCACTGGATCATAGAGTCCAACCATGATGATCCAACAGGCCTTATGAGGAGCGGCTGAGAAAGCTGGGGGTGTTTAGCCTGGAGGAGGCTGAGGGGAGACCTCATTGCTTCCTACAACTACCTGAAAGGAGGTTGTAGAGAGGAGGGTGCTGGCCCAACTCAGCCCAGCCCACCCCACCTCCCTCCCCGTTCGGGGTCGGTCCCCGCTCTGCGCATGCGCTGGCGAGTGGGGGAAGAGGAAGAAGGGGCGGTGAGCGGCGCGTCTCCCGTGACGTCACCCGCGGGGTGGGGGCGTGGCGCGCGCGGTGACGTAGGCCGGCGCGGTCGGGGCGCAGCGTGCGTGGGGACGTCGGGGCGGGGTGAGGCGCAAGGGGAGCGCGGTGACGTCAGGGGCGGCGCGCGGGGGAGGGGGGGCGGTGACGGCGGCGGGTTGCGCGTCGCGCGCGTGCGCGGCCGCCTCCGCATCCCGGGTGAGACCGGATCCTCCCCCCCCCGCTCCCGCCTCCTTCTTCCTTTTCCTCCTCCTCCTCTTTCCGCCCCCGCTTCCCCGGCCCCGCTCGCGGGACGACGAGGCAGCGCGGCGGGCGGAGGTTTGTCCCGGGCAGGGTGGGGGGGGTCGCGATGGCGGCGGCGGCGGCTCCTCCCGGGCCGAGCGCAGCGCTGGGGCCGCTTCCCAAGGCCGGGGCGGGGTGGAGGGGGAATTGTCGCAGCCCGGCGCTGTCCGTCCGTCCCGGTGCCCCTCCGGGCCTCCTGGACACCATGGGGGAGGCAAGGCGGCTGCCGTGGCGGCCTTGGGTTCGGGAAGCGCGCCAGGGGCCGCCCCGGAGCGGGAAGGTTCGGTTCTCCCCGCTTCCTTAGCGCTGTTTGGGGAAGGAATTGAAACGAAGGCGCGCCGGGGTGTCGGGAAGAGGCGGGGGGAAGGTGCGCTCCCGCTGCTTCGCGGCGCGGCTGCCGCCCGCCAGCAGGAGGGGAGGGTTCCGGCTGTGGGACGGGTTGTGGAGCTGCCTGAAGGGACGGGAGCGGCGGTGTCCAGCTGAGAGAGTTGAGGTTGTTCAGCCCGGAGAAGAGAAGGCTCTGGGGAGACCTTGTAGCGGTCTCCCAGTACGTGAGGGAGCTACAGGAAAGCTGGAGGGGGACTTGTGACAGAGGCTTGTAGTGATAGGACTGGGGACAATGGGTATAAACTGGAGAGGGGCAGATTTAGACTAGACATTAGGAAGACTTTCTTCACCATGAGGGTGGTGAGGCACTGGCACAGGTTGCCCAGGGAAGCTGTGGCTGCCCCAACCTGGACGTGTTCAAGGTCAGGTTGAATGGGGTCTTGGGCAGCCTGATCTAGAAGGAGGTGTCCCTGCCCATGGCAGGGGGGGTTGGAACTGGATGATCTTTGAGGTCCCTTCCAGCCCAAACTATCCTATGATTTTTGTCCTCTGGGAAAACTGCTATAGCAGCATTGCTGTTTCTTGTAATCACCTGCCGTTCTTAGGATCCTAGAATGGTTTGCATTGAAAGGGGTGTTAAAGGTCATCAAGTTCCAACTTCACTGCTACAGGCAGGGACACCGTTCCTTGCCAATATGTCCAGTTGCATGTGCATGTACAGTATGAATGCTTACAGCCACTGAGGGTAGGCTTCAGTGTTTGTGTGGATTTTAAGAGTCAAATTCCTTATCGAGCTTTTATAGACTAAATATACATGTAGTATAGCTTTGAAGTTGGCAATCTGCATGCCTAAGATTTTTCTAGCTTTTACTGTTGTTTGTTATGTAAGGGATAGGTACCAGCTGCCTTTGAAATAGCTTTTATTTGTAGTTTAGAAACATATTTGTCTTGTAGTTACTACCAGTGTTCTTTTTTTTGAGAGGTTTTCTTGCAAAGCCACAGCTTAGCTGTCCATGTTGCCTTGTGATCATAGTGAACTGGAGAGGCTGTGTTTGTTGTGAGCTCACCTGGGACTGTGTCTTTGTGAGTTTGTAAAGGTGATGTATGTAGGAGATCATAAAAATACACAATTGGTTTAGCTCACTTTCTCATAAATGCTCTAGGAGGAACAGTTAATTTTTAATATACAATATACTCAGATGGGTAAATTCTCTAGTCTCGTGATCTGGATGCAGGTGTCACACCTCTTTCCTAACTATTTTTGTGTGGAGTAAAAGGGCTCCATTCTATTCGGTGCTGTGTAACTAGCATAGAATCATAGAATAGTTGGGGTTGGAAGGGACCTTATAAAGATGATCCAGTTCTAGCCCCCCTGTGATGGGTGGGGACACATCCCCTTAGATCAGGCTGCAGTCTTCAGGAATAGACTGGAGCGGAATAAAGGATGTTGCTGCTTATTTAGTATTTTTTGACTACTTTTGTTGGGTTGGTTTTTTTGGCTTTTTTTTGAGACAGGCTTGGTTTGGTTTGGTCACATGGTTATGAAACACCAGCGTTGGTGCAAATCCTAAATTTTATCTTCCTTAATTTGGTGGCTGTTGCATTTTGAGAATAAATTTTATGTGCATGAAGATGTCATCAAATATGAGACTTAGCCTTCCAGGAAATAACTTATGGTTAGTTAAGCTACATTAATAATTAATCTGATTTCTTAATGTAGAAACACTTGAATTTATAGTTGAACATCGTCATAGAATGGTTAGGGTTGGAAAGGACCTTAAAGATCATCCAGTTCCAGCCCCCCTGCCATGGGCAGGGACACCTCGCACTAGATCAGGCTGCCCAAGGCCCCATCCAGCCTGGCCTTGAACACCTCCAGGGATGGGGCAGCCACAGCTTCCCTGGGCAACCTGTGCCAGTGCCTTGCCACCCTCATCATGAAGAACTTCTTCCTACTGTCTAATCTAAATCTTCCCCTGTCCAATTTAAAGCCACCCCCATCTCATCCTATCCCTCCACGTCCTTGTAAAATGTCCCTCCCTAGCTTTCTTGTAGGCCCCCATAAGGTACTTCAGGCGAAAGGTCTCCACAGAGCCTTCTCTCTCTAGGCTGAACAACACCAACTCTCTCAGCCTGTCCTCATAGCAGAGGTGCTCCAGCTCCACTGTCATATCTCATAGTGAATATTTAAGGGAGTGAAGTATATTGTGAACTGGAATTTAAGTTATTAAATAAACCAGACTAGCTCCATTAGTGGAGTTCAGAAGGAAGAAAACACTTTTCTGTGCGTATGTAATATATGGCTGGATCCTACTAGAGACTTCCATGGTCCACTTTTCTTCAAAGGTTAGTTTTCCAAAACAGGTTAAGTCTTTCCACAAAACAGAAACACTCTTGGGGATGGAAACTACCTGTGCTCAGTGTAGAAGGCCGGTTGCCAAAAGACTAGTTGCTGAGTTAAGTTGTTGGTTTGTCTTGTGCTAATTTCATTTCTGAGCAGGTATTTCCTTTAGTGTAAACCTTCCTTTAGGAGTAGAAAAACAGGAAAGAAACTGGTCGTGAGGAGTGTGTTGTGAGCGAACATGTTGTTAGCACGGAGCCCAGCTTTTGTAGTCTCCAGCTGCTGCATAGTTTGAGAGCTGACCTACCTCTAAGTTGTAACTTGCCTCCCAAGCATGGGGTGTGTGGAAAATAGTAGTTTCCAAGATAATAGCAATTTTCAAGATGATAACATTGTAGGGATAAATCCGTCTTTTGTTTTATTGGTGAAATTTCATATTGTTGCCTTATTTAGAATCTCCTTGATGTCCTTGAGTTTCTGGACTGCAGGGCTGTCAAAGACACTTTTGATGGCTTTAGAAGAGAGGAAAACTTCCAAGTCTGGAACTGCCTCATCAATTACCTATTTATTTTTTGCTGCCAAGGATGCAAATTTGATACTTTACTCAAGAATCTAGAGCTTTCAACTCCTTTTTCTTCTTTCTTTCCTGTTGTTGTGATCTGTTGGCTGGGTATATTGATTTAAATAATTCATTTTAATTGGTTTTAGTACTTGTTTTTGAGACATGTTCATTTGCAGCTCAGCATGTCTTTAATAATAGTTAACTATTGAAGTGCCTGAGCTTGCTACTTCTGTTGCTAGCTGGAAGGATTGCTACCTACACACATCAATGCTTGTGTAGTTCGGCTTACGGTTGTTCAGTTCTTGATTCTGTTGTTTTATGTTAAAAATAGTAAATGACTCACTTCTTTAGATGTGTTTTTACTTGTGATCTGTATGAAGCTGCCCTTGGATGGAAATAGGAATGTGATTAAAAGTGCACAAAAGTAGTATTTAAGGGTTTTTTATTAGTTAAAAGTAGATTAAATTGAGTGTCCAGGGCAATAAGTTTTGGTCAAGTTCTATTTACTTTTTCTTCCAGACCTATGAGTTTATTGAAGTATTAATTGTAGTTTGTCAAGTTAGAATTTGAGAGGTATTTAGATGGCTGAATGTATAGATAGGAGCCTGTGAGACTTTCATAGATCTTTAAATGTTTCCCAGAATCCTGTTGGAATTTAGGTGTCTAGCCTGATGGACTTCTTAATGGGATTTTCAATATCCAAGTTTAAAAAAAGGTGTTGCTTGTGGGTATATCTATTTCACCCTTCTCGCAAGTTGGGAAAAAAGAGCAAAATTTTTGTTTTCAATTAGTCGACTTGAAGAATATGGTATCTGTGTATCTTATACCATTCCCTACTAATTAAATTGTAAGTAGTCAATATATTTATTCTATGTTGTACACTGCAATACGGTGTTAACTCTTGCATGTGTGTAATGCAGCGTGTATCTGTTTATCAGTCTTTGCCTGACCTCAGAAGATAAGGGATTCATGGAGGGCAATTAATAGCCTGTCCCAACAACCATTAACTTGTGGTGACTGATTTCTGGAAAGGTCTCATTCAGGTTTGTAGTACATGAACAAGTGTTAAAGCCACCCTATTAAAATTACTTAAGCTAAAGGGAGTAATTACTTAAAACCAAACCCTGTTTTCAACCTTTTTCTTAGTGTTGCTCTCCAGATTGACAAGAAGTTAGTTTGGATCACCTGGTAGCATTTTGGTTTAGTTCGCAATCCAGTGCTGCTGTGGTATTCCAGCAGGTACTGACCAATCCTGTTTCAGATAGCTGACTTCCAAGAAGTTACCCATAACAAAACAATCATTCCAGTGACGTCATTGAAGGAGAAAGTCTCATTTGCAGAACTCTTATTCAAGGATTATCTTTATTGTATCAGAATTTTAGTGCAGGATGTTAAGTTAACTTCAGCTGTAGGTATTGTAATCCATCAGTCAGAAATGCTCACCACTGTGCAGTCATGAAAGCAACAGGAGATTGCAGTGCAGCTGTAGACATGTTTTAAAGTTCGTAGTTTTTTTCAATTAGCTGAGATTGAAGAGGTGTCTGTCTGCCAACCAAGCACAGCACAATGAAAGAAAGAGATGTTAGGCTGGGACTGGGGAGAACTGAGCCTCTTTGCAGTTCTTCTTTGGCAAGTATGTGGCTTTGGGCAAGCTGATGCTTACTTCAGTGACTCAGTTTTTCAGCCTCTGAAGTGAGGAGAGTGTCTCCTTCAAAATTGTGTTGAACTCCGCAAAGAGGTATGAGGGAGGTAGGCAGTCTTGGATGGCTTTAGAGGCACAAAATCATGTTCCTACATGGTCTTGAAGAGATTTACTTCTCTTGGGCAAATAACAATAGAAATAGGCCAGAAATTCAGAGATCCTTGATGTATTTATTGTTCTCCCATGTGTTTCCTCTAGAAAGTGTATGGGGATGTGACTCCTGACTTTGACATACACAAAATCGTATTCTTTAGAGAATGATTATCATTGGCAGTAAAACACGGTATGTATGTGGAAAATTGGATTCATGTATGTAGCATGTTCTTATTGTGTGCATCTTCCTGGAGCACATTGTGGAAATAAGATGATTTCAGATCAGTCAGCTTTGTAAATTTACAGTTCAAAGGCGGTTCACATCAGATAAATGTTCTGCAACAAGACTCCTCTGTCATCTCCTCAATCTTTTCTGCTACTGAGGGTCATGATCAAATGTTCAAGCTATTTATAGTAATTAGTTTCACAGTTTCAACTTGTCTTCTGTTGTACAGGTCTGCTTTTCCAGTTATCAACTGTCAGCTGCACGCTGCCAAAAATGGCATTAATCTTACTAGCAGGTGTATATAAATTTCTCCATGGCACCCTTGACTAGTTCAGTTACCTAATGACCTAACCAGTGCATTTTAGTTTTGCTCTTTTTTTTCTCCTGTTTCCGCAGTCTTCTGTTCTTTAAAATATCATCAGAATAGGAAGTTATGATATCAATTACTTCCTTGTGGTAAAGCTTGGTACTACTGATACTCTGCCCAAACAGAGCTGAATCAAACAGCTTGTACTGTTCTTGAAACTTTACTCCTAAGCCAGGAAAAACAATGCTGTAGAGAGACTCAGGATACCAGTAGAGCCACGAGCTATTTACTTCTGTGAGCCTAGCACGCTTCGGAAGTCTGCGTGTCTTTGTAGCCATTTAAAGTTCAGTGCAAAATCTGTCAGTGGATTGGGTTGCATGTTAAACTGTTTTCAGATAACCAGGACAGTGGTCAGTGAGGCAGAGATAGGATACATGCTAATTTGGTGAGAAGAAGCTGTGACTTGAAGTAGAAGGTCATTGCTTTAGATAAGCAGTATCTTTGTGTATCCTTGGTAAGCTTGTGATTTGGGGACTTCATTGGTTAGCTGCATCTGAAACCTAAAGGTCTGAAGTCAAGGCTTATGCCAATGTCTGTTTTTATAGCAGATAGGAGTCTGTCCTTCCTCCCTCCCCCAAATATTAACACCTTTTCTGTTTTTCTTAATTAACTGGCTCCACTTGCATTAACAGTGAACATTGGGTTTAACTACTTTGACTGTTTTCCAGTTAAGGGACCAGTGAAAACTAAGAGTTTGAGATTCCTGTCTGTGTTTCTTCACTGAAAAAGATAGTGGCACTAAATTAGTAGTAATTAAAGAGGCATTAATTAAGGTATCTGTTTCAAGTGAATGAATGTTTAAAGACAGCTGTCTTTGAATTGTACTGCAGAAAGCGTTCTGTTAAAATAGCATTTTTTTATATAGCTGGCAGGTATTTCTGCAGCCTCCGTCTTACACTAAATCATGTTGTTTTTGTATGGAGTTTAAAGTATGTTGTTTCAAGAGAGAGTTTTCTGCATTCACTGTTCATCATGACCTTTAATGATAGTGATGACTTTAATGATAGTGATAGACATTAGGCAGACGTGTTCCTGGTCACTCCTCTGTTTTGGAATGTGAAATAACAGTGCAAGATTAAATAAATTTGGAAGTATTTGATAGATGTAGTACTCTGGTTTCCTTTATGATGGTGATTTTACTGTCACAATTATCCCCCTCTTTTTTTTTTTCTGTGTTCACGTACAAGATAAGATAAAAGCTGACCTGAGTTTTTAAGAGGAGGAGAAAGGAGCAGAAGTAGTAGCTGTTTCATATGAAGATAAATAAAATGTGGCTATCTTATATCAGTGGTTGAAGGAAATGCACAGGAGTGTGAGGTGGGAAAGCTGAGTAATTATTGGAAGAGGAGTAAAGTCTTTCTGAACCCCATTTTAACTTTCCAATCTTAGAAGCTGTGTTGACAAAACAAATTATCTTAATTCACAAGTCGAGGTCTTGATGAAAATTAATGTACAAACGCTTCTGCTTTTCATTTCTTTTTTATACTTCTGTATGTTTTTTTCCTCAACAAGAGATTTTTTTGCAAGTAATTTAAGTATTAAAATAGGAATAAGTTTGTTAAACAATTACTCTTAAGGGTTAACTATGAAAGGTTTTTGAAAAAGTGCTAATGTGTAAATTCATTCTATTTTCCTGCTTTCAGTCACCTAAGTGCAGCCGCTGATCACGAGATGTTACTACGAAATCTACCTCCGGCTCTGCTTTTGCTCACTCGTTTGCTGCATCGTAGATCTCAACAGGAGCTCTGCATACAGTCTTGAAAGTCTCAGAACAGATTGCGACATCAAGTCAAAGCGTGATGACCTAATAGTAGGTCAAAGTCTGAAATGTTTGTTCAGCAGTCCAAGATAACTGCCTTTTTTTATCAGTATCGCTTCTGAAGGCTACAGACCTCCTGTTGTTTCTTCCCTGGTTACTTCACAAACATTCGACTGACCTTTCTCTGGCAAAAAGAACTGGACGTTTCTCTCTGGTCCTGGAAATATTAATGGAATACAATCATGTCTACCCAGGACGAGAGGCAGATAAATACAGAGTATGCTGTATCCTTGCTGGAGCAGTTAAAATTCTTTTATGAACAGCAGTTGCTAACTGACATAGTGTTGATTGTTGAGGGTACCGAATTTCCCTGCCATAAGATGGTTCTTGCGACATGCAGCTCATATTTCAGGTAAGTATCCAAGACAGGATCTGTTAATTGTAGAAAACCTTAATATCTGTTTTTGAGTGTAATATTGCTTAATTCATTAACAATTAATGTGTTGCAGGGAGTTCTAAAGATCAGCGAAGTAAGTAAAAAACCTGAATGTCATTGCCTGCCAACACCAAAAAAGTAAAATAAATTTTCCAGCTTCTTAAGTCATAAGCTGGAGAAATACTGTAGTTTTTGCAGTAATTGGGAAAGAAAGATCACACTTGTGATGGTTCATTTTTTAATTTAGAGAGTTAATTGAGTCTGAATATTAGTAAATTTCTGGCTCTTCATAGTTAATCTTTAAATATTTAATCTTTTTTTTATTTCCTGAGGTAGAGTAAGAAAGAATTATTGGGACTTGGCTGTGACATTTCCAATGTAATGTTTATTAGCTGTACTTTCTTAGTAGAAGCCTCTGCTAGAAGGGATTGCTGTGCGAGTTCATGGCTTCCTTTTCTGCATCATCTGTTTTTCTCTGCTCAGCAAGAAGTCATAAACTCTTCTCTTGCCCAAGAGTCTTGCTGCAATGCAACAGGTTGTTTTTGGTTTTTTTTTTGTGTGGTGGGGTTTTTTGGTTTAGTTTAGTTTGGGTTTTGTTTTGTTTTCCCTACTGATATGCTGTTGCAGTTCAGTAGCTCATTCTTCCCAGCTGTCCTGGTTCTTTTTTCTCTTGAAAAGATTTTTATTAATAAGATATATTGAGTACTCCTTCTCATAGTAAAGTCTTAGAAGATGAGGCATCATGAATTTTATGTGAGTCATTTTTTGTTGGCAACACAGTGTAATTAATCTGCCTGCCTGCCTGTCTGGAAGGAATTTTGAAGCTTGAAACTAGTCTTCGTGATATTTGTGCATGTTTTACCTTTCTGATGCGTTGTAGAGGGATTATAACTTTGCTGTTTAATCAAGGGAAGGTTTGCAAATTCTGTTTTCTTGTTAAGATGGGGTCATCTTTCTTGCATAGAATGTAGAGAATAGCTTCTAATGAAAGGAAGCGTTTGAGGACTAATTTCTTACTTTTATGTAAGTTTTTGTTGCTGATGGGTTTTCATTTTTCATTTTTTTCCGTCTTGGATGTGTCTGGTACGATTTTTAGGAACAGGTATTGTTTGATTGCTAGATAAGTATTGCTGCCATTGGACTTCTGCAGATGACGTAACAGCCACTGGAAATGCGGCCATATTTTAATGTGGGTGTCTAATCATGGAACCTGTCATGAGTCCACACAGTGTGCTGCATTAGAGTATGCAGTCAGATCTCTTATTCATATGTGTTTGTTTATTATTTATGGAATGAGGTTTTGGCACTGGTTAAAAGAAGTGTCAAGCTTGTGGTTTTGTCATGTTCTGTTTTTCTTCTCTACTTTGGTTTACAAAAAGATGCTCAGCTTCCTGAATTTAGTTTTATTATGAAAAATCCATAGGCCCAAAGGAGGCTGTGGGGAGAGGGGGAAGAACAGAAAAGCATCTCTTAGTGTGATCCAGCCATTGCAGCCAGCTTACCTTCCATGTCTGCTTGAATGCTGTGCTGCAGCAGCCCAGCTCCGTTACAGGCCACTCAGTAGCGTGTAAGCATGCACTAGAGCCAGATTCCCTAGCAGCTTCCTCTTCCTTCCTGCGAAGAGGAGTCTCTCCTGGCACTTGTACTGTCTTGCTTATCTTTAAAAGCTGCATGTCAAGTTGGTACTCAATTGGCCAGTCAGTGGTCTCTTCCAAAATTGCACTTGCCCTGAGTTTAAGGAGCTTGGAACAAGACAGATGGGGATGAGGCAGGAGGGAACAGTGTTGGGGCACTGTCTTTCTATCAGATGCTTTTTGGAATGGCTTTGCTTAGGGACTACATCTCTGTGTCCCCTTCACCTCTGCAGCTGGAGGCAGGACTGCAGGGCACCCACCATCCCTTCTAACTTAACTTGTATCTGGTTTCCTATAAAGCCCCAAATAAATATAAGGAGCCTTGAGCTGAATTTTCAATACTAACTTTTAAATAACAAACCTGAATTAACATAAAGGTCCTTAAGTACTTGGTTACAGTAAGAGCATCCAGCTAGTTCTTAACTGTGGTGCAATTAAAAAAGTGGAATGGGAGATAGGTATATAAAGTTTTATGGAAACAATAAACTTTCTTTTAATTGCCTTTCTACTTTTTCAGGAAGATGTAATGAAAATATACTGCCCTTTTTTTTTTCCCCAGATCCAAGTCTGATAGCTTTTTTTCTGTCATTGATTTATGTCTATGAGCTTGGAAGTCTACTGTGTGTTTTATGAGTGGTATAGAAGGAATACTTCATGGAGTGCTTGTTCCTTTTTCTGAGCTAACTTCCTCCTCCCCCAGAGGAGGCGTTCTTTTTTTTTTTTTTTAATATGACCTAGCTCAGTCTAGTGCTTATATCTGCTTTTGTTTTAGATCTGTTGAATCATATACAGACAGCATTTTCCAGAGGATGTTTCATCCCTCTTACCACCTGATATAGAAAAGGTTTTAAATGTCATCATTAAAACTTAGAAATCATTCAAGTTCTTTGCTGATTAAGACAAAAGAGTTTGCATATATTTCTACAGAAGGCACCAATGGTACTTTTTGAATGTTCTGTACAAGTGCTTTATCTTAAACACTAGATAGTAGCCTAAGGTAAATACTAAACACCTGTAAACAGGGAATGAAACACTGTTCATGTTTTGGAGTGTAATTACTGAAGACTTACAGGTGATAAGTGACTTTAAGATTACTGTACTTGCTGTTGGTCTTTGTCTTAATGTGTGTATTTCTCTTCAGAGCCATGTTCATGAGTGGGCTAAGTGAAAGTAAACAAACACATGTACACCTGAGGAATGTGGATGCAGCCACTTTACAAATTATCATAGCCTACGCCTACACGGGTAACTTGGCAATAAGTGACAGCACAGTAGAACAGCTTTATGAAACTGCCTGCTTCTTACAGGTAGGAATGTTTTATTTTGAGTATTAAATAACTGCTTCTAATATCTGACCCATTTTTTTCTTTGTTATATAGTCTTTTCTGTTCAGTCAGTTCAAAATACTCTTGCTCAGTTTGCACAGTACAGAACAGTGGTTGCTTGCCAGGTACGTTTCATGTACCCATCCCTCCTTGCTTTATGAACCCCATAGAGGGTGGAAGTAAAACAGTGCACTTCTGATATCTAGGTAATTAATAATCAGACATAATCATGTAATGTACTTGATCTGTATGAATCAGTTGAGTAAGTCACTGCTGTGTTTTTTGGTGAATAGAGTATTCCAGGCCTAAACTCTGGCGTTCAATGCTATATGCAGGTACTTTTGGCTGCTGCTGGTATGTGAAGGAAGGGGTCCTATGCAGTAACACTCAGTGTGTTATTTCTTTGCATTTCAGGTTGATGACGTGTTACAGCGGTGTAGAGAATACCTAATCAAAAAAATTAATGCAGAAAATTGTGTGCGTCTCTTAAGTTTTGCGGATCTCTTCAGCTGTGAAGAGTTAAAACAGAGTGCTAAAAGAATGGTGGAGCACAAGTTCACAGCTGTGTACCACCAGGAGGCTTTCATGCAACTGTCACATGACCTACTAATAGATATTTTAAGCAGTGACAATTTAAATGTGGAGAAGGAGGAGACAGTTCGTGAGGCTGCTATGTTGTGGCTGGAGTACAACACAGAGTCACGATCGCAGTATTTGTCCTCTGTTCTTAGCCAAATCCGAATTGATGCACTTTCAGAAGTAACACAGAGAGCCTGGTTTCAAGGCTTGCCACCCAATGATAAATCGGTGGTGGTGCAGGGACTGTACAAGTCGATGCCCAAGTTTTTCAAGCCCAGGCTCGGAATGACAAAAGAGGAGATGATGATATTCATTGAAGCTGCTGCTGAAAACCCTGGTAGTCTCTATTCTTCTGTCTGTTATAGCCCCCAGGCAGAAAAGGTTTACAAACTCTGCAACCCTCCCGCTGACTTGCATAAGGTTGGGACGCTTGTGACTCCCGATAATGACATCTACATAGCAGGTGGGCAAGTTCCTCTGAAGAACACGAAAACCAATCACAGTAAAAGCAGCAAACTCCAGGCTGCCTTCAGAACTGTGAATTGCTTTTACTGGTTTGATGCACAGCAAAACACTTGGTTTCCAAAGACACCGATGCTCTTTGTGCGCATAAAGCCATCCCTCGTCTGCTGTGAAGGATACATCTATGCAATTGGGGGCGACAGCGTCGGTGGAGAACTGAACAGGAGAACTGTGGAGAGATATGATACTGAAAAAGATGAGTGGACCATGGTGAGCCCGTTGCCTTGCGCGTGGCAGTGGAGCACAGCAGTAGCAGTTCACAACTGCATTTATGTTATGGCACACAATTTGATGTACTGTTACTTCCCCAGGTCAGATGCTTGGGTGGAGATGGCTATGCGGCAAACAAGTAGATGTTTTGCTTCAGCTGCTGCTTTTGGCGATAAAATATTCTATATTGGAGGACTGCATATTGCCAGCAATTCCAGTATACGACTCCCAAGCAGCACTGTAGATGGGTCTTCCGTAACTGTGGAAATCTATGATGTGAATAAGAACGAATGGAGAATGGCAGCCAACATCCCTGCCAAGCGGTATTCTGACCCGTGCGTTAGAGCTGTTGTCATCTCTAATTCTTTGTGTGTCTTTATACGAGAAACCCACATGAACGAGAGAGCCAAGTATGCCACCTATCAATATGACCTGGAACTCGATCGCTGGTTTCTAAGGCAGCACATATCGGAACGTGTGCTGTGGGACCTGGGGAAAGACTTCCGTTGCACTGTAGGAAAGCTGTATCCATCTTGCCTTGAAGAGTCCCCGTGGAAGCCTCCAACCTATCTCTTCTCAGCAGATGGAGCTGATGAATTTGAGCTGGATGGGGAGATGGTTACTTTGCCACCTGTATAGCTCCCAAATTAGACTGCACAACTGATTCTGTGCTCAGTTATCTTGAAAGAAATGGTTGTGGAAGAACAGGTCTGGAAACAGAACTGTCAGGCTTGTCTTTCACAAGTTGTATTTTTATGCCCTACCTAACACTTGCCGCCATTCAGTATGAATCAGTGAAATGAGCAGATACGCTTCCATAATCTGAAATACTATTATCTGATAATTGAGAATCACATATGTATATCATGAGCTTAAGCATCTGACTCATCTAAGGAATTAATTTCTAGTTCTGTGAAGTCTCAGTTCAGGCAAATTAGCTTCAGAAAAAAAGTAGTTGCTGTTTCTAGGATGATGTCACAACCTGTTTTGAAAGTATCTTCCAGTTATATATGAACTACTTCTGGATATCCTACTTAAGTGCTAGTTATATAATCGTCAGTGTGGCCTAATTACAGGACTGTGCTGCACTTCCTTAATACTAACACCCATGTTGGTATAGTAATGCCATTAAAAGAAAAAGAAACAAATCCCATGGATCTACCTGTGGTAGGAAGGGTAGATCTTCCATTGTATTGTAACATGCAGGGCAAAATGACTGCAGGTTCAGTCACGCTGTATTATTAGGTGCATGTATTCTATTTTCACTAACTTATACCTGTCTATTTAGAATACAGGTCTTCCAAGCAGCTGGTAGTTTACCAGGTGTGGACTTAAAGTTGCTGGGCTTGCAATAGGAATTGTCAGCCCTCATAGTGCGGGTCTGCGTGGAGCTTTAATCAGTAAATGCCTCCACGTTCTGTATTACAGTAACATTGGCTCATGTATATTACTTCCTGCTGCTGATGTATTTTTCCATTGTAAAACAAAAGTTTTAGTGTGGATTAACCAGGTCTTTATTTTCTGTTAATTTAATAACAAGCATTACTGTAGTGTGATTGTGTATAGATACCCTTAGCTATCAGGTTTTTTACTTTGGGGGGGAGCAAAATGTTCAGGAATACCCTGTGCTCTGCGTGCAGGAGAGCAGATGACTAGTGCTGCTCTGGCATTAATCCCAGGAACCACTAGCAGTAGCGGGGCGCCGCCAATCTAACATGAACACAGGTGCTTCATGACAAACCTTACTAGCATGTTCAGCTGCATCATGTTCTGGCACTGTATTTTGAATGACATTAATTTATTAAAAAAGACTGAATCCGGCTGAGTTAAGCGTGCTTTCTGGCTGAAGCAGATACAGTTATGACACCCCTCCCTCCATCAAATGCATGCACACTTTTAGCAAGTGGTTTGTCAGAAGGCAAATTGAAATAGCTAAGCTGTGAAAAGCTTGGAAATGTGCATTTGTTAACTGTGCTTACTGGTCAGTGAGAGCTGGAGATTGGGGATTCACGTAAAACAGGATTACGTAGAACTTGAAATCCCTCTGTGTGATTTTTGGTAACTGGTGTTTCTCCAGTCGTGGCACAATTTCTGCTCAGATGAAACTGAAGCAGGGCATTAAGGAGGTAACAAGGAATCTCCTCCCTAAGCCCAGAAGCTGGGAGATCTATTTTCAGTCTTTATATTCAGAGCAAATTTATTTACTTAGATTGTCAGAGGCTTTTCCTTAATTCTCTTTGTAAGTGTTTTGACTGGAACAACAGTTTTCAACAAGGAAGACACCTGTATATTTTTGAGCCTAGGTCTCAAGTGGATTTACAGAGATTTGTCTCATACAATTATTAAAGGTTTTGGCTGGAAAAAGGATTTCAGAAAGAAACATCTTGATATGAAACTCTTGCTAATACTTCAGTGTTTTGCACCATGCAAGGATTTATGGAACCCAGAATAATGACTGCTCCAGCAAGAGGCAAACATCTCTTCTATGGAGGGGATGCAGCACGTTTGCATTTACCATTATGTCAAGTTGTGGTTTTTTAACCACCTGAAGTGCTTAGATAAGAGGGGAGTGGGGGGGATCCTGCTGATAGGTCTGTTTACATTGCTTTGGTGTAGCCTGGTCCATCCAGGTGCAAGCCTGTTCAAGGGAGTACATATTAAAGGAAGGGTGAGATATTTAGGAATGCAATTTGGAGAATCACATACCTCCAGGCAAAAATGAGTGGAATCCCAGTAACTCCATCCTGAATGGACAGCTCAGCTCTGTGGGTTGTTTTTGCTTCAGCCTATTGTACCAGGCTGCTTCAGGACAAGCCTGTGTTCAAGTGTGGATGGTCTATAGAGTGAAGGACCACAGGGGGTTTGTTGTTACTGAGAACTTTCAACTTGAGTTTAAAGTCCTAGGCATGCTTTTTTAACAAAGGTAAAGAAATGCTAAATTTGAGTAAGAAATAGGTGGCTAAATTGTACCAGTTCTAAGTCACACTTGTCCCACAGGACCTGGAAGAACTGTCCTTGATTTTATCCACTTAGGAACATCTTTTAAAATACAGATGCTAAAATACAGATACTAGACACTTCCTGCTGGTCTGCATTTTTTGTATAGTATTTTTATATGGTTTGTGTGTATTATCTGCATTTTTATGTGACATAAGGTGATGTAGTAACTTAATTTACTATTAATAATACAGAATTTAAAGACGAGATTAGCCAAGTGTTCAACAGCTACCTAGCAACTCCATTAAAGACGTACTTTGGTCACTCACTTATCCAGTGAGTTGCTGCTGTCAGTTTTCCAAAGGGAAACACAGCTGACAAATACTAGTCTCAAGTCTAAATTCTTTCCTTGCATAATTTGAGGAGGAAACTGTGCAGGCAAAGCATAAAATCATTTGATTTGGAAAGAGGTTTGAGATGATAGAGTTCAACTGTTACCTGTCCACTACTAAATCATATCCCTCAGCACCTCATCTACCCATCTTTTAAATACCTCCAGGAATGGTGACTCAACAACCTCCCTGGGCAGCATGTTCCAGTACCTGATAACCTTTTTGGTAAAGGCATCCTGCTGTCTAATAGGAATCTCCCCTGGCACAACCTCAGGCCAGTCCCTGTCATCCTATCACTCGTTACTGGGGAGAAGAGACCAACACCCACCTCACTACAACCTCCTTTCAGGCAGTTGTAGACATTGATAAGGTCTCCCCTCAGCCTTCTTTTCTCCAGGCTAAAAAAACTCTGTTTCCCTCAGCTGTTCCTCATTAGAGTTTTCTCCAGCCCCTTTCTCAGCTTTGTTGCTCTTCTCGGGACACGCTCCAGCACTGAAATGTCTTTCTTGCCGTGAGGGGTCCAAAAGTGAACACAGTATTCAAGGTGCAGCCTCACCAGGGCCAAGTACAGGGGCACAATTGCTTCCCTGGTCCTGCCGGCCACGCTGTTCCTGCTGTAAGCCAGAATGCTGTTGGCTGCCTTGGGCACAGGGCTGCCAACCACTGTCATCTGCCTGGAAATGGGCACTAGTGGCAGAAAGCAACTTCTGTGGAAACAAAGACAACAGCTGGAAACAGTACAGTTCTCATTTCACAAACAGCGCAAATACAATTAAGGCCCTCAGGGTGCTAAAGCAGAGTCTTCGGGAAAGCTGCAGCCCTGTACTGGCCTGTCTGACCTGTACTTGGCTTTGAAGCATATCTACAGACACTTTTCAATTAACATTGTATGCCCTCAAGCTTTACTCTATTTGCAAAAATTTGGTGCTTCTCAGGTAGAAGTCCTTCATGGTTTCAGTTCCTGCTACCCAGTGTAATAAAAGAGGTCATGTGGTCTCTGCTGATTTTTAATGCGTCCACTCATTTTTACCAGTTGTTTAACTACCCACCCAACTGCAAGCTTAGTTTTCGTTCCAATGGGACCGGTCAGAGCTAGGGCAGTGAATTGCATCCAGCTTTTCAGAGAAGAGAATTAGAGAATAGTTAATTTGGGGGAAAACAATGTGATAAAAGATTAAAGATGATTTAATACAAAAAAAAATTAAAGCACTTCCTCGTTCCAAGCAGTGCTTTCCATGACATTTCTTCCACTTCTTAGTGCTTCTCTGTTAAGATGCACCAGCACTTGTGATGTTACAGAATAGCTAAGGAACACCCACGGACAAACCTGCAGACCATTAAACTTATTAGCAGGGTAGTGGTTTTCCTCCTCTGTTTTCCATTTACAGCTACCTTCAAATTGTTTTCTCTTTTTGGATTTGAATTCATACATGAAAGGAGCTTTAATTTAAGCAGAGTCTGAAGCAGGCTCACCCTTAAAACCCGTTTTCTTTCCACTGCGTGCTCAACATCAGTAGTTCCGCTCCAGAATTATGTAAAATATCTCCCTCCTACAACATTTATTATGAGTACAATTCAGCAAGGCTGAGTTCTTACTCACAGAGCTGACAGCCTGGAGGAGGAGTACGAGCAAAGTGAGTAAAACACAGGGATCACTCACACTGCAGGGAGGCAGCACAAATGGCATCTATACATCTTCACACACCTCCCAGGTTCCAGTATGGAGGAAGTTGGTAAACAGCCTGAACCAGCAGGTGAGAGCAAGGCCTGGGCTGGTACTGAGCTACAGACACTTGGACGTGGAAGAAAGGACTAATGGAGAAGGTAGGACAGCATGAACGTGGAACAGTAATAAAAGTATCTGTGTGCTTCTCTCCTGCTCTAACAACATCTTGCTCCTGTGTGGCCTGGTCTAACTTAAAATCATAGAATGGTTTGGGGTGGAAGGGACCTTAAAGATCATCCAGTTCCACACCCCTGCAAAGGGCAGGGACACCTCCCACTGGATCAAGTTGCTCAAACCCTCATCCAACCTGGCCTTGAACACCTCCAGGGATGGGGCAGCCACAGCTTCCCTGGGCAACCTGGGCCAGCGCCTCACCACCCACATGGTGAAGAATTTCCTTCTTATGCCTAGTCTGAATCTGCACCTCTCCAATTCAGAGTTATTGTCCCTCGTCCTATCCCCACAAGCCTTTGTGAACAGTCCCTCCCCAGCTTTCTTGTAGCCCCTTCAGGTACTGGAAGGTCACTATAAGGTCTCCTTGGAGTCTTCTCTGCTCCAGAGTGCACAACCCCAGCTCTCTCAGCCTGTCAAAGTAGACACCTTTGTTTCAGTACAGGAAGGGTGTAACCATGGTACACACATCCTTACTGAAGAGCTACAGTGTGACCGTGCACCTGAAGCATGACTTGACTTTACCTCTTAAAAAGGAAAAAAAAAGCAAAAAAAATCCTATTCTCAATCAGTTGATTTTCGAATAGTATTACAAGAGGCCAACATATAATTAGGGAGTTTTCACAGAATCACAGAATGGTTTGGATTGGAAGGCACCTTAAAGCCTGTTCAGTTTTAAGCCGCCTGCAACCAGACCAGGCTGCCCAAGGCCCCATCCAGCCTGGCCTTGAACACCCCTGGGGATGGGGCAGCCACAGCTTCCCTGGGCAACCTGTGCCAGCGCCTCACCACTCTCATCATGCAGAAGTTCCTCTTTACGTCTAATCTTAGTCTTCCCCCTTCCAATTTAAAGCCATTCCTGCTCATCCTATCACTTCATGCCCTTGTAAAAAGTCCCTCCCTAGCTTTCTTGTAGGCCCCCTTCAGGTACTTCAGCTGCAAGATCTCCTTCAAGCCTTCTCTTCTCCAGGCTGAACAAGCCCAACTCTCTCAGAATGTCCTTGCATGGGAAGTGCTCCAGCCCTCTGATCATCTCTGCAACCCTCCTCCAGACTTGCTCCAACAGCTCCATATCCTTCTTATGTCAGGGATTTCAAAACTGGACACAGCACTCCAGATGACGTCTCACAAGAGAGGAATAAAGGGGCAGAATCACTTCCCTTGACCTGCTGGCCACGCTTCTTTTGATGCAGCCCAGGCCAAAGTTTGGCCTTCTGGGCTGCGAGCACACGCTGCCGGCTCAAGTCAAGCTTCTCATCAATCAGCACTCATTTTGAACCTATACAGCAGGACTTGACAAGACATCTTGACTTCCAACTTCCATCACAACTGAGATTAAGCCACCCGTGTACAGATGTTATGCAGACAAGAGATGTCAGTTTATGGAGAACAAAGGAATCTGAGCGACATCCAAATTTTGTTTATTTATCCAAACTCTACTTCTACCATTTGATCAAGTGGGGTCGTGATGAGAAACAGCACAGAACTAATGGTCTTTGCCTGCTTTTTTAATCAGTCTCTAATACTACAGGGGAGTAAAGACTCAAAACACTATGAACCAGTTGGTCATATTTTAATCATAGTACAATACTGTAGTGTTTCTTCCTTTAATGAGTACTCTCCCATGTTGCCCTTTTTAATGAAAACTAAGTACCTGCAAGAAAGTAATATTGCACTGCATAACAAACATGAAGGAAATTAATCTGTCAGTGGGTTTTCACAGCTACTTGCACACGGTCAGAAAAATATTAACAGATTTGAGAGTTACAACTGTTTTCTAGACATGAAGCTTCATCCAATTCACATCAGAATGTTACTCAAGGCAGCTGTTTCCTCCTTCCTACTGGGAAACTGCAATTTACCAAAATCATTCACATGATTACAGGAGAAGTTTTAACATTTTAGAACAGCTCACTGTGGCAGAGACCTGGATGTTCAGCAATCATAGAATCATAGACTGGTTTGGGTTGGAAAGGACCTTAAAGATTACCTAGTTCCAATCCCCCTGCCATGGGCAGGGACACTTCCCACTACATCAGCTTGCCCAAGGGCCCGTCCAACCTGGCCTTGAACACCGCCAGGGATGGGGTGTCCCCAGCTTCCCTGGGCAACCTGTGCCTGTGCCTTACCACCCGCATCGTCAAGAAATTTTTCATGTCTACTCTAAATCTGCCCCTCCATTTGCTCAGCATCCTGATTTTGACTAGATGGCACATCCCCTATGAGCTGTGTACTATTTTGAAGCTAAATCTAGTTCAAAATTTTACAGTTGTACCTCAAGTTCTTACTGATGTCAGAGAGGTCTGTGACCCCACTGAAGACTTCAATCAATTTGCAGTTTGCAGGACACAAACAGGGTAGAAAACATCACACTAGAGGATCACCTTGTCCTAAATCTGCAGAACTCCACACCCACAATCAGTTTAAATGGAAGATAAATTTCAAAAAGACTGCCAGTTTATTACAAGCAGCCACCAGCAGCAAAACCAGATGCCTCCAAGTATCTTCTAGTGGGATTAATTTCCTAAAATAATATACCTTTTTGAGCAGACAGAGCTTTAAACAGGCTGGATATATTTATTTTTTTTCAAGCAGCACAAGAAAAAAAATCAAATACATTACTTGTATGTTCAATTATCAAGCAACAGTTACTATGTTTAAAAACTGCATTCACTCCTTCACTTTCACAATTAAAGACCACCACGTTAATTTCTCTGCTTAGTAATAATCTCTATGGAAATCAAAAGCTTGTTTAGGCAAAATACCTAATTTAATTACAAAGGTGCTTAAAAGCGACGTACAAGGTCAAACAAGCGCAGTGTGTCTGAACACTGATCTAAAAATTATAATTTCATTGTGATATTTGAGGAAACCGATGTCAGGTGTGCATAGGAATTTAGGTTAAGACAACAAAATGCTTGATGAAAAATGCCGAACATTTGAATCAAATTAAATGTTGTCAACAACACTTACATCTTGTGGGGTTTGGGGGACTTATATCTCCTATCTATGGTCAACAGGGAGTTCCTCAAAGGCTGACACATACAAAAAGCAGATGTTGATGTCAGAAAGTTTAGAGGAGCGCTGCTGTATGACCTGTAAGTCAGTTCATGCTGCCTTTGTGATGCACACGACAAGAGAGCTGCAAAAACACCTTCATAGTTGACTCATTCAAGGCACTGTCAGCAATTCACTTACGACTCTGTTTCTCGCAGTGCGGAAATGGATGTCAGCTGCCTAAGTCTTTCTGAATAAATAATAACGCTTGCACTGGAAATTTTAGAACAGAGAGGAAGAAAATAACTTGCATTTGCATGGAATTTAACTAAAGTGGTTACAACCATTAAATTCAGAAGAGGACTACGTGAGCTTAGATGAATCTCAGTAGCTGCATGCATCCTACAGGCCAAAAGTAAGTTTAAGCAAATGTCAGAGAGCAAACATACATTAATGAAGACCACATAGTATGTGGATCACTTCATCTTCACCTGCTGCACGAGTCTTAATCACTGTAGGAGTTGAAATCACAATCCAACTTGATAGCAGGATGCCTGTTCTTAAGAAGATTGAAAATGAATACAAGTTTCTTATTTTATTGTTTGCAAAGAAAGGGAAATACTCTTGATCATGTATGTTTGGCTCCACAACAGAAACAGCTGGGACAGTGGTAAAAAGACTGCAGTGAAAGATCTGTCTGGTTGTCTTGTCCATAAGAGAAATACTGCGAAGTAGAATAAGAAAGTGTCTGCAATAAGCAGCAAGCAGCTGTGCATCAGCTTAGCACCGCAGAGGACCTCGTTGTGCCTCTCCTCAGACTGATTTACCAAAAGAAACCCCCCAGGTGTCAGCTTTCCAATATCCCTGGCCCAGTGAGAAAGTCTGTAGGTTGAGAGCAACACAGAGTGCTAACAGATCGGGTACAAAGTTTGAGGCATAAGAAGATTCTACAGAAGAAACTCTGGTGAGGAGGTGAAAAGGGATCCTTGAAGGTCCTGTTTCCATACCCTGTACATGTAAATATCAACCATTTCCCTAGCTCCCAGAACTCACCATAGTGAGCTCCTAAGCCTAATTTCACCCAGTGTGCTTCAAGTTGTTTATAGGTGCTTCACACACATTTATTCAGTCTTCACTACAACATGAAAGCCTGACTACTGAAATGCCAGACAGCAGATAATACGTTAGCCATTTCACAAAAGCAACTGATTATCTTTTATTGTTTTCTTATCTGCATGCTGAATCAGAAAGACTTATCATGAATATATGTAGCCTGAGTCTTATTTCACCAGAGCTCTTCCTGCATGTCAAGTAATAATCAAGTCTTTGAAAACAGATAAATGTCTATTATGAAGTTGTGGAATAAAACAGAAAAGAGCATCAGAAGTTTTAGGAGATACACAAATACACAGAGACCAGGAACAATAGTTGCAGTTCTATAGATACATTTTACTTGCACATCAGATTAGTAGAGCTTTAGGAGCCTTTTTTTGCCGTTCTGAAATGAAAACTACTCAATCTCACTGTATATTCTCAGGTTTTCCATGGCCAACCTATGTAGTTTGTCCTGGAAAAATATTAATGAAGATTTTAAACAGAATCTGGTGTTTTCAAGTTGCTATTTGAAGCAATAAAACTGAAATCTAAGTTGTCGGACAGAGACTATGTAATAAAAGTGTGGCTTTTCTATCAGCTTTTCAAATGCACCTAAAGAAATTAGAAGCTACTTTCTTAAAACAAATTACACTTGACTCTTCCTGTTCAGCTCTTGTACAGCTCCTGTATTTTATTTGAGGAACTGAAGAATTAACCATGAACTTGAAATCTTGGCCCCAGAAAAGAACGCTGCAAAACGCTGACAGATACCAATGAGGCAATAATCCAAGAAGCTTTTACTACAGGAAGTTGGAAGATTTGATCATGTAATGCAGAAAAGGTTCATGTCAGAAGGCAAATAGAGGCACACACATCACCAGAAATAGAAAATAATCTCTCTCAGAAGCAGAAAATGTATGCAGTGGAATACACTTGCATACAGAGGGCCCCGCATACAGGTTACACATAAAACACAGCATTATGCCACATCTTTTCAAGTAAACTATTACATTTCTTTGCACAAGGACACGAACTGAGCAGTTCCAGTTACTCTCTCAATTCTGGTGTTCCTTTCCTTGTGAAAAAAGTAGATATCCAAACAGAACATTCCCTGAGTCGACACAAAAAAAATCCACATAGTTGATTTTCATTTGGAAAAGTCTTCATAACTTTACTGGCAAAAAAACCCAACAGCCCTCAAGACCCTCAACGAATTTGCCACTGTGCTATCTTTAAGCATTTTTAGTACTTTTAATCCATATGTATGTAGCTACATTGATGGTGCAACTACACCGTAATAGAGCCAGACCTCACAAAACTGCCTATGATCCAATTCCAGTTTGGGAGAATCGTTTTGTAATACTTTTGCTGAAGAGATCTCTCTAGCTGGAGTCCCATCCACCTCCCAGGGTACACAGCCAAAACGTATGCAAAGTTATGAAGGCCTTCTGCATAACATTGAGAAAAATACTGATTTTGCAGCCATCACACAGATTTGGGCCAAAAAAAGAGCTAAAGGAAGGTTAATGCAAAGAACCATACATGAGGAGAAAAGAAAAAACAAAAACTAAGTTAGCCTTACTCTCCTCCCTGCAAATTTTAGTTTGCAGGTGAAAATGAGAAAGTTCCACTTGGCTTGGAACCCTTCAAGGGTTTCTACCATATACTTTTTGCAGAGATGCTCTCAAATCCAACCTGAAAAAGCATTTATACTCTGCTGATTTCTAACAATAACTCACAAACATTTGGCTATTTGGATTGAAAAATATAACTAGTTTACATAAATATCTTCAACATCCAAGCAAATGTACAAATCTAAAGTCAAACACATTTGGCTTGCAACAAGCCCTGCTTGCTAATATCTTTATAAAGGCTCAGTTTTAAAGAAAAGTAGTCATTTTAAATACAACCGATATACTGCAAATGCCATCCCCATCGTATGGAGACACTCACCATTCTTCTACACTGCTAGTGAAATTGAATTATAACATTCCACGTCTGCTTGCAAGCAACATGTGCCTTGGTTTGGTCCTGGGTAGCTAATGTCCACCCCTACATTTTGGAGCGGTCTTTAATAGCTCAGAGAAAGCATTGCACCTGAAAGATTCAGCAGCATCGCGCAAAGCCACCATTTAGTCCCCGAGGCTTTGAGTTGACTGTGTAAAAGTGGAAAACCATGAAGACACGGCTGATTTTGCGCTCGTGAAGGCTCCTCCAACTGATTGTCCTGCATTAGAAAACAAAAGAAAGAAGGTCCATAGTGTGGTGTTGCCACTACTAAGCTACTACAAAGAAATACAGAAAAAAAAAAATCAGTTGTTGATCTTTGGATTTAAAAATCCAAGTCCAGAGTCTGCATCAGAAAATATTCAAAGAACTTGAACAGAGTAGCTCAGCAGAAATGGCCAGTGCTGTCCTTCACTCTAGAACAATTCCAACACTCGGGGCTGAAAGGTGCTCCTTGCCAGAGTGTGCAGCACAGCAGAGAGGGTAGAAAGACATCAACGGAATAAAAAAGAGGAAGCTAAACAATTTTTGGCAACACAACTGCAAAACAAATATCAGATTCTTCAAAGGGTGAACTCACAGTATGTCGCACCACAAAGATGACAATGGGATGTTGCCCCTTTTCTAGTGCAGAAAACCACAGCCTACTGCAAAGCCTGCAGGAACTGACACAAGGTCTTCCTCCGATTTCAACCAGTTCTGCACAGTTTCAGTCCAAGTGATATGCAAATGAGAATAACTCAATGCAGAAGGTGGTGGGATGTGGTCTTGAGCATTTCCAGGTCACATGAAGGCTTTTCCCTTAACATCTGTCTTCCCATGTTCATCTCCAGTCCACACTGGGAAAGGAATGTGCACTAACTTTTTTAGCCTAGCTGCTTCTCTTTCCACTATTATGCAATAAACACGATGTTGCTTATTTTGTCTGTGTGTTATGAAGTACACTTGGATTAAAATGAAATATAACCCAAGATATAAGATGCTGCTTCAAAAAGGGTACAGCTTAGATGCAAGCTGGTTTTAAATAAGTTTCTTACCTACAGCTTTTCCCGTTTGTACAACATTTCGGCTAGTAGAAACCATCACATTTCCAATCTTCTTTCCACGTTCGCTGTTCTGCACAGAGCTAAACAAGAGAGATACTGAAGGCTGTTAGCTGACTGACTTCTTATTACTTGAAGGTGTAAGTAAAACACATAGTTGAAATATAGACCAATACACACATAGATTTATATAGCATATATACAAATGCTATGTATGGGAGTGGGGGCTGTGTCAATGTGTGTGCGTATCTATCTATCTATCTAAAAATAAAAACAAGCCCATAATTCCTGCATGCATTTTATCCACACAGATCAGTTAGGCAAGCTTCTGAGAGAAAGAAAATATACTGTCAGCAAGACAGGAATCAAAATGCTCAATAGCTCATTCTTAACAACACACACTATATCTTTCGTAAGCGTTTACCAAAATGCATTTGCATTCTAAATTACAAAGTCAGATTTGCGGCACTTCTGAGAAGTTTTAGCCCCAATGCATAAGCTTTAAATAAAACAGTAAGTGTTACTGATCAGTCATTATTCTTTTTTCCTAAATAGTGTTTACTTTGTGTCTTGCTCCAAGACTGGATTGTTGATCAAGTACAATTTACACTCATGCTTTTGTTAGAGAAATGCAAAGACACAATAGACACTACCATCATCTGGAAAAGAAAGTACAAAAGCAATCAGTTCTACTGCGCTACCGTGATTGCCTGAAAACAACCTCTTGAAAATAACCTCATTTAGTTTAAAATTGTAACATTCAAGTTCACATTTCAGGCTTTGCAAACCCTTTTATGTAAAGCTTAACAACACAGCATGCAACATTCTCTTCCACTTTCAAAATCTTCAGTGTTGGTGCAGAATGCAGAAAGACTAAAGCACACCAAGAACAAGTTTAGGCTCAGTTTGCAAAAGCAAGTCATGTTGATGAGTATCTGACAGCAAAGTCACATCCAGAGAATAAAGGCACTGTTGTAAAAATATTTATTCTTAGAGACACACTAAGAACTACTGGCCCTTCTACATGGATTTCAGGCTACTCAGAAGAGTTAGTAGCTCCCCTTTCAAACAGAAAAATAGGGCAAATAAAAGAATAGACACCTCCACATCTTTTAAATCAAGTCTTTCTACAAAGACCATCCATTAATAATAAAACCTGCTATCAGCATGCACCTTATTGAAGGCAATTACCTTGAGATAAATCTTGATTGATTTGCATTCTCAATCCCCATCACGGGCATTTAATCTGCCACCGGTCAGCAAAAGCAACAAAAAGATTCAGCGGGCTGAAGTCTGAACCTTTTTATTCCTCAAGCTGCTGTTCTATATGTTAGCCTGTGCTTGTTTTAGGCCTACTCACAGAGTACTGAAAATAATGGTCTGCTGTCAAGGCAGATGCACGAACAGCAGCCTGTATGTATTGCAGATTTACTGGCATCTCAAAGGACCAGTCCCTGATGTTTTATGGTCAACATAGGTAAGTGAGAAAATCTGTTTTGCTTGGTGACTAGACCTTATAGCAGCCTCCCAGTACTTACAGGAGCCTACAGGAAAGCTGAGGAGGGGCTCTTTATCAGGGAGTGCAGGGATAGGACAAAGGGGATTGGTTTTAAGCTGAAAGAGGGGAGATTTAGATTAGATATCAGGAAGACACTTTTTAATGTGAGGGTGGTGAGGCCCTGGAACAGATTGCCCAGAGAAGTCGTGGATGCCCATCCCTGGAGGAGTTCAAGGTCAGGCTGGATTTGGCTTTGAGCCCCCTGATACAGCAGGAGGTGTCCCTGCCCATGGCAGGGGGGTTGGAACCGGATGATCTTTGAAGTTCCTTCCAACGCAAACTGTTCTATCATCTGCAACCCTGAGACTCTATTCTGCTTCAGTTAGAGCTGAAGAGTTATAGGAAATAACAAGCACCACTGAGTTCTAGATTTGAATAATATAGGTAAGAGCTGAGAACAACTTAAAGAAACTGAAACACATCTCAGTACATATACAGTGAACTTCCAGAGTTTTAGAACAACACTGTATTAAAAACCAGCTAATTAAAAAAAAAAGCTGTTGTTTTCTCCTAACAATGAGACCTAAAGTCAACATACAGGAGAACAAGGACAAAAGTTTTAACAGCTTTAGCTTACAATTAAAAAATAAGTACACAAAAGTATTATAACTGCAATACAAAAAATATGAAATCCAGCACAAAATAGTGCATTAGCACTGTTTTTTTTTCCTATTTCAGGCAAATGTTCCATCTTTAGATGTGCTCATGTTTTGCAAGAGAACATTGAGTATAGTTTCATGTGCAAGACCAATTTAAATCATTATTTTGTTTAGTTTGTCATAACAACAGTTATGTGGTTATTAATACTCGACCACACTCGAAAAAAAACACAAATCAAAGTACTATATACTTACTGTGACAATCTTAACTTAACATCTGATACAGAGTACTGTCCCTGGAACGGGTGGCTATAAGGAAAAACCCAAGAAAACATTAAACATTTATTTTTTTCACGATGAAGCCATACCATGCAATTATGGGTTGTATTCCTCTCTGTGGCTTATAAAATAAAAAATCATCTGTTGTAGACATACTACTCCACCACTGCACAGAGGGTCAGATGCCAGTGACTATTTAACCTTAGATTTCTTATGGTCTACCTATAAAGTGCCTTCTATTTACAGACCAGATATTTTCACATTTAAGCAACACAGAGCAAAGAAAAACGATCCCTTAAGTAGATCAAGAGAGCTTTGTAGGTCTAAAGAAAAAAAGACTTCTTCAGACTACCGTATCTGACAAAGCAGAAGCAAGCAAAACTCCCTGCAGTACAGTAATAACCCACGCTAATGAAAACACATGAAATCATAGAATCATTTGGTTGGAAATTACCTTTAAGATCATTGCATCAAATTGTATCTGTCCACTACTAAACCACCTCGTCTGCCTGTCTTTTAAATACCTCCAGGGACAGTGACTCAACCACCTCCCTTGGCAGCCTGTTCCAGTGCTCAATAGGAAGAAATTTTTCCTGAACTCCCCTGCAGTTCCCTTTCATCCTATCACTTGTTATTTGGGAGTAGAGACCAACACTCACCTTGCTACAACCTCCTTGCAGGGAGCTGTAGCACAGCCAACAGTGTTACCAAGCCTAGCATCATCTAATCATGCAGTGAAAATACATATAAACCCATCCAAACTATAGAAGATTCAATGTAAAACAGCCAGCTCCCCTCCACCCCCATCAATGCCAACCCTGGACACAGCTATTCCCTAGACACCTGGAAGCAATTAATAAAAAACAGAACCATCTGAGGACAATTCCTGAGGAATGACAAACTTTCCATAGCTGGACACAGCCAACAATCAGCTTGAACAAGTTTCACTTCTCCTGACTCTATTTTTCTTCACAAAACATAGTCTAGAATTAGAGTAAAAGGTAATGAAGAACAAAAATATTCAGTTTCTGTACTTACAGAACAGCCCCCAAAGTTTCACCCTCAGGGCTTTACAGCAGGAACAAGAGGAATGCTGTAACCCTACAGAACAACATGCCTGACTACACATACCAGGAGCTTTCTATGCTTGACGTTTTCAAAAAAATAAAATAAAAATGGTTCCTTACCTTGAATTTACCTCTGCAAGAGCTGGATGCTTGTTGCTATTCCATACTCTGTAGTTGTGGGTATTTTTCCAGGCTGCTACAAATGCCGTTCCATAGTCTGACAAAATCTTTTCGTTGTCTGGTAAATGGAAATAAATATGAGAATTTGCAGCAATTCATTAGAGGTGAAATACAAGGCAAATTACTGTTTTTCTTGTAAAAAGAAATTAAAATTTTCCTGGCTCTTCCCAAATCAAAGACAATTAAAACTCAAGCACTGACTAACTCTAGCTGGGCATTTTATAAAGAAAGTAATAAAACATGTTTTAAGTGTCCCAAATATACAAAGCCAGAAAGAAAACAAAAGAAAATAAAAGAATATAGCTTAAACCACACCTTTTCTTATTTTTAATTAATTTATAAAAGCTTTAAGTAAAGAGCTGGGAAAAAATATCATCCGAACACAGGCTTTGACTTAGTCTCTAGGCAAAGAATGAAAGGGGAGAACGATCACATAGCAACCGGGAACAAACACATAATTTGCATTGCTCTTGGTCAGATACATTGGGCTTTTCTGTACTATGTTATTACTCACTTACATTTAGCAAGCCCCAAGTCCACCACAAAAGTGCAGTATGAACTGCTATGGAATAAACTTACAACAACATCATCCTCTTTAAAACATGGAAGAGTATAGGAAATAATTTTGGAGCCAGCCAGTGAAGTAGTTTGAGTTTCCAGAAAACCCTGACATTTTGTATCAGCCAGGTAATCATCTCGAAATATTAACGTTGTTAGATAAAGAACTTGGCATCTTCCAGAGTTTAAAATCAAGTTCTCAATCCTATATTTTCTCACAAATACCACAGAACAAGATGGGAATTAGTCAATTGATGTGAACAGAGAAAATCATGACAAGAATGAAGTCAACAGGGTCAGTGCTGGGCAAACAAAACATTTTCCACCGATAAACCACTAATTCTTTTAGTTACATTCAGGCATAAAAGGCTGGAACACAAAAAATTCCCTCCAAGTTATGACAAAAATTGTTCATGTCCAGAAAACACAAGATTATAAAGCCTCTAGATGACACTTTTCACTTATGTGAATCCCTATTTAAAGATGATGACAGGGAAAAAGAGATGGAAATAGCCTAGTAAAACTTCCTGAAGGCAGCCACTTAACTTTGTGTCTCCTTGAATCCAATTAGCTCCCCCAAATTAACTTCAGGTTGCAATACAATTTGTATGACATCCAAGCTTGTAAAAGTCTCATCATTTATTGAGTTTCAGGTACTTCTACTTAAGTGAAAAGCTTAATTAAATCAAAGAGGAGACAGTCAAAGAAGAAAGTGTCCGTAAGGCTGTGAAGTGAGAATTAGTAGTAAGTTTATCATCAAGGAATAACAAGGACAGCCATGAACAACTGAAAAAGCAGCCCAAAATGACATGTTAGGCAGAGGGAGATCCAGTAATATGCCACAAGTTTAGTGCTACAGAGCAAACACTTACTACACTCATCATCATCTCAGGCCCTAGACAAGATATCTGTTCTACCTGGTTGCAGCACAGCAGCAAGCAATGCATGAAGGTAAGCACTGAACTGAGCTCTGATCCACTCATCTCCTCCTTCCCATCCAGTGCCATCAAGGAAAACGTCATCTCTGTTCTCAGTTACGTGCTTCACCAAGTAATCTGCAAATCTTAAGTCAGCTGTAGTTGGGTTCAGGATCTTACGGAGTTCTGGATCATGAATCTGTACGTGAGCATCTTCTATCTGTTTGAAATAATTCCAAGGGTAAACAGTTATCTAAATGAAACTGCTTACATATGCTACCAGGTATTGCTACCTAAATCTAAACCCACAGTCCTCCAAAATATCAAGAACAAAGAAATGGCCAAAGATAATGAATGAATAATCAAATAATGAATTCACTGCTCTCAAAAAGTCAGATACTGCCCTGATATCGGCAGAATCTGATCACCTTCCTGGAACAGAGCAAAAGCCGCTTACTTGACAGGATTTGGCAGGCGACGTTTGGTGCTCACATGTATTTTCCTAGAGGCTCTTTGATTATCACTTCAGTTATTAAGTTGGTTACTTGTAAGTAGCTATTATAGCTTACCAAATGCTGACTATATAGTATACCTACTTGCTGGAACTGACACAGTGTTTTCTTTGATACTGTTTTTTCTTTAACCTCTTGATTAAATCAGGAGGAAGTCAACAGTGTGCTCTATTATCCAACTCTACCTGCTTCTCAGCTGGAAGCACTTATTTTTTGAAGACCTTATTACAAAGCCACACCATGAATAAAAAAAACTACGTAGAAAGTAAAACAAAACCAGCAACAAAATGAAAACTTAAAAGTGCCCCGCAAATTCAATCATTAAATACAAGAATATACAGAAAAACATGCATTAGTTTTGCACAGCTTACCCAACCCCATCCTAACAAACGATAAGAATTCAATAAGCTTCCAAGTTTCAGAATTTATTTCATAGGGAAGTAATTCAAAATTTGGGCATGAATGAGAAACTTTAAAGCTATATTTCAAATGCAGCCTCTGCTTGCCTGCCCCTCTAGTTCAAGAGCTTCCAATGCAAAGATTCATACTTCCACAATTGCATCACTCAGATGTTTCTGCTGTCGGAACAGGATATTGGTGGCTCCCGCAACAAAGCCGCGGACTGTTACATCTGACAGGAGATGATGTTGCTGCAGTGCCATGTACGGCAAACAAAGGTACCCCTAAAGCAACACAGAGATTTAGAGGATTAACATATATAAGGCAAAAACACCCCCAACCTGTTTATATTCTGAGTTTTCCCTAATAAAAAACAGCACTCTCCACACAGAAAAAAACCTTGGTTAATACAATTTCAGCCATGATCATCTACTGTTTTGTTACATTACATCTGCAAAGCAATCAGTTTCCATATGATTTTTTCAAGCAGTTGTGTTGCCTTTCAGTCTCAGAACTGAAACTGAAATAAAATGAAAAGCACAGGAATCAAATATGTTTACAAGGCAACAGAATATGCAGTACAAAACAAGACAGAGTTCTAAGGCCAGTTCAGAGGCAACAACTCAAGGGACAAAGATCCACGTGTCCACTTTCACACCGTGATGTCTTCTGGTAGTCTTGAAGCACATAATGCAGGAAAGCTACAGACCACTACTCACATTTTTAGGTGCTTTCCAGGCTTCAGACATAGTAATCAGTCTTTGATAAGCATATGCATGCCTGTTTTAAGAAAGACAGGATAGAAAGCTCTGCACATGCTTGCAAGTTAATCTAGCATCCTACATTCCAGTAAAGGAACCAACCTTAATGTTTTGACAAAAGGCTTTGAGAGAAGTCATTGAGAGATCACTGAGAAGCAGCTGCAGGTACTGTCATTTTCTTTCTAAATATAGGATCAACATAGCCCTGAAGTCTAATTTCAGCTGTTCAGCTGCATAAAGTACACAGCCATTTATTCACTAGCAGGAACCCAGAAGGGCTAATGGCATACTGGACAGAAACAAAGAGCACATGGACTTTATCACACAGTACATGGTAATTGGAAACATATGGAAGAAGGGAGCACAATTACACCCCTTTGTTATATTAGACACAGAGATGGCTTTCCAGATGACAAGCACTTTATCAGTTGAAAACAAACAGCACGTGTCAAAGGAACAACAGTGCTTTGGAAGGAATCACCAACCTAAAATGGAAAATTTTCATGGCTTAAGAAGCTGGCAACAGTCAATTACTCTGCACTCACTTAGCAAAGTCTTGAAAATCTTGGACTATGTTAAGTATTAAGTGTCAGTTCCCAAATTCATGCTTGTCTGTAAGCATGAAAACTTTTCTTCCCGTGAATGTGTTCCACTCTTTTTAAAAGAGTGCCAACAAAATAAGTATTAGATATTAAAGAACTGGTATTAAAGACAATTTTTCCTATGTTTTGGTGTACTTGGATATGGTTTTATGACACCTGGAAAAACCTCCTCCCATTCAAATTCATCACCTTTATTAGTCTTTCCATGGCACGGCATAAAACAACCCTGAGATGAGAGCTCTAAAACAGATTTAAACTTCCCAGTAAGTGGTTAAACTGTAACTTCGAATCATGTTTTTCTGATAACTTAGAGCTGTAAAACGTTTTCTGTTTTAATTACATTGGATGAACTCGAAGGAAAAGGGCTTTGTGAACAGAAGGTAAACATGTAGAAACCATCAGCTTCCTTAAAATTGTTTACTTTTCCATTTTATAAGCTTAGCAGCAAACTAAGTCTGCACTCATAGGCCCCCTTATCAATTAGCTCCTTCTTGCTTTCAACCTAGTATTTTCACTAGAACTAGACTAAATACAATTTACAGGCTATTATTTTTATTAGACAGACCACAAGGACAAACACCAGACTGCAGACTTTTGTTGAAAAAGCTTTTCTAACGCTCACATGAGGCAATACAGGGCAACAACATTTGAGCTGCTCACTCGGGCCCGCACGGTGAACTGTTTCCAATTTAAGTTACTGTGAGAAGCTCAAACACAAACATCAAACACAATGTTCAGCAAGGAGAATGCAAATAAACACCTCCAAAGGAAGAAACACTACTTTGCCCCTCATCAGCTTGAGGAAATAAATCTGAATTGTCTACTTTCTGGGCAAATGTTAATCTAAATGGTTATTACATTAAAAACAACAACAAAAATAACTATAATATCACCTTTTTTGCTGACAAAATATCTTTTAAAGGCACATATTTCCCCTGTTTTTTAATGAGAAACCAGCCCTAGTAAATGCATTGCTTGTTGTCTGACAATGCCCAGCAAAGTCCTTGGAGAGACTCTGGAATACCTGGAGCTCAGTTAGGCATCAGTACAAGCTTAAAATTCAGCAGCTCAGCACCATGCACAGGGAAAGAGCCACAGACAACCAGGAAGAGTTATCATGTAAAGAAGGGTGACATGCTATATATATAAAAACACATATTTATTTGTAACCTATTTATATTTTTGTCTACATACATATATAGGTATGCATTTATATACACATTTTGTGCATATAAATACTGAAATGATATATTTTCATAAAAATTAGTAGGAAAACACTGGCTTAGGTGTCAGCTAAGATATACCTTTCAGAATCTTAGTTTAGGTTAAGATATCTAAACACTTCTTAAGCTCTCTGATCTTGCCCTACATAGGTTAGAGCAACAAGTTTTCAGAGGAAAAGAAAACAGTAGTTACTGATAGACACTGTTTATTAACCACAGTGGGGTTGCAGGTTACCATCATGTAGGATTGAAGAGTATGTAAGTATACATATGGAATAAAAGTGGAATGCACGAGCATACCCATCTCAGACGTGCACTCATGCCTTCCACCTGCCTAGGAATGCAGTCACTTGCCATGGAGTTTACTTAGATGCACTCTACTGCCCATTTGGAGTTGGGTAACCAGAATTACTAGCCACTTCTGAAAAACAGAAGTCTTTATGAATCACAGAATCATAGAATAACCAGGCTGGAAGAGACCCACCGGATCATCAAGTCCAACTGTTCCTATCAAACACTAAACCATGCCCCTTAGCACCTCGTCCACCCGCGCCTTAAACACCTCCAGGGAAGGTGAATCAACCACCTCCCTGGGCAGCCTGTTCCAGTGCCCAATGACCCTTTCTGTGAAAAATTTTTTCCTAATGTCCAGCCTAAATCTCCCCTGGGGGAGCTTGAGGCCATTTCCTCAGGGTACATTGTCCTGTCCCCTGTCACTTGGGAGAGGAGGCCAACACCCTCCTCTCTACAACGTCCTTTCAGGTAGTTGTAGAGAGCAATGAGGTCTCCCTTCAGCCTCCTCTTCTCAAGGCTAAACAACCCCAGCCCTCTCAGCCGTTCCTCATAAGGCCTGTTCTCCAGCCCCTCCACCAGCTTCACCAGGTAACACGAGTTACGAGGTATCACGAACAACACGTTTACCTTTGTAAAAATAGCCAACGGCATACCATACTGGTCCTCCTCCAACCCAGACACCAGTCCTGGAATGAGCACTGTGTGTCCTGTATTTGCTTGGGGCTGCACAGTGATCGGAAGGCTTCCCGAGCTCATGCCTTTGCTTGGATGATTTTCAGCCTGTTCTGACGCTGTACTTTCACTTTCTCCTTTCAAATTAGGCTCCTCCAAAATGCCAGGATCCAAGGTCTCCCAGTCACTTTCAGAGGATGCTGGAGAAGCACGGGAAGGAACTTTCAAGCGCTGCACAGTATCATTGGAGGACTGAGCTCCATTGCAAGTCTTCTCCGACTGGGAGACAGGCATGTTTGCTTTTTGACCTTCCAGTGAATGGTTTCCTGCCATCTTCCTGTCTCCCTTTTGTGTTACTGAGTTTGTATTTGAAATATCAGCAGCAGAAACATTAGCATAGTCATTTAACTGTGATGTATGTTCCTGCAAGCCAGCATCCTCCGATATGCTCTTTCTTGGTCTATACTGTGAGCAGTCAGTAAGACCATGTTCAATCATACCTGGAAAGTGATAGCACACACAAATATCAGCATCTCAATAGAAATTTAAATGAAAAGAAACAAACCTTCTGTCCTAAAGAATCAGCCCCAACTTTTTTTGCTTCAAAAAGACTCATTAGAAGCAGAGCATTAGCAAGGTTAGGGGTCTGGGTTTATTTGATTTGTTGGGTTTTTTTCTTTCTTTCTCTGAGGAGCAAAACAGAAGTGAGACGTTTGTACTTCCGTTTTTTAAGGAAACGTGTTTTTGCCAAGTATGTGTGTCCTTTTCAGTGTTCCACCTATGCTACCCACAGGCAATACAGAAGATCCAGTGGACCCAACTGAACACAGGAAATAACCCATGGAGTGCAAGCAGTAGGTATTATGGGCTGTGTACACAGCACACAGATGTGCACACAAGTCACCCATTTCTCAGGCAACACACTGATATGACTCTACAGTCATGTAAGTTGTTTCCAAAATGAAACAGTACAGGCAGTCTCAGTTATCACCAGAAAGCACATAAAGATAACTCAAAACTTCTCTTCTTACCAGGGAAGAGTGACAGGACAGTCATCAGAGCTCCTACCAATCTGTTTACTGGAGAAATATAAAACAGCACCTGGTGGCAGAAGGTAGGGGGGCCGGGAGAAGAAAGAGTTCAAGAGAGGAAAGGGAAATTGAGGAGGAGAGAATGAGAAAAATAAAATTACACTTAAGCATGGCAAGATAGATGGAACACAAACAAAATATTCAAGGCATTGCTTTTTATTTTATTTAGAAAGTCTACTTACCAACAGAAGCTCTTAGAACAGTTCAAAGTAAGTATTTTAGTGCCTATTCTATCCTTATATTTTATAACATTTGTAATATATACGTTATACCTATCACATAAGCGTGTGTAACACATGCTTGTCAAATACTCAGATTTTTCTGCCAGTCATTCAGATTTTTTTCCCCAAAATCAATCCAGTTACTGAATGACTGACAGAAAAAAAAGTTGTTCCTGGAACACTATGTAAATTCTTGTTTATTTGTAGCACATTAAAATCTCTGTTCTAAATCAAAGAGGCCAAATAATCTCCCTTCCAGAATTCTGACAAAAACCTATGCAAAAACATCTCTTCCATGAAAATACATTAAAAATACGCAGATAAAGGAAAACCAGGATAAATGCAGCATGCATTTATTATGGGCATCTTCCTATGATTAAAAAAAGATTTTTTTTGAAACAGAAGACATGACTGATAACAACTTTGGGAAAGCACTTCAGGCATAACATGAGAAAACATTATCTCCTTAATTAAAGGGAGACTGTGATTAGTAAATTAGTTAGGAATTCAAAAGGGGAATGTTGAAGGCTAGCAATGAAAGAAGAAACACAAGGCAGACAGACTACTAGGACTGGAGTTCCTCCAAGATAGACCTTCAAGGGAGAGGAAAATAAAAAACCCCATGCCCAGAACCAAAACAACACCCACAAAAGTCAACTTTCTTAACAATGCCATTTTTACATCCTCAAGCAGCACAATGCTAGTAAAAAATACATGAGCATTACAAAGAATCAGCAATGCAAAGGCACACAGAACAATCAAACTTGATGACTTCACAGTCCAGTTGAAAGGTTATGAGACAAAACCGCAAATTTGCTAACTTAGACTTAACAAGAGACTCCTGCTATAAGCTAAGAAGACACTTTAGAAGTGACGGCAGCCTGGCCAGCAGGACTAGGGAAGTGATCCTTCCGCTGTACTCAGTGCTGGTGAGGCCGCACCTCAAGTCCTGTGTTTAGTTTTGGGCCCTTCATGACAGGAAGGGCATCAAGATGCTGGAGGTGTCCAGAGGAGGGCAACAAAGCTGATGAAGGGTTTAGAACAAAGCCTTACAAGGAGGGGCTGAGAGAGCTGGGGTTGTTTAGTCTAGAGAAAAGGAGACTGAGGGGAGACCTTAACACTCTCTACAACTGCCTAAAAGGAGGTTATAGCAAAGTGAGGGTTGGTCTCTTCTCCCTGGTAGCCAGTGAGAGGACAAGGAGAAATGGCCTCAAGATGTGCCGGGGAAACTTAAGTTGGATATTAGGAAGAACATCTTTACTGAAAGGGTTGTCAAACGCTGGAACAGGCTGCCAAGGGAAGTGGTTGAGTCATTGTCCCTGGAGGTGTTTAAAAGACAAGTAGATGCCATAACTGGGGACACGGTCTCGTGACAGACTTAGTAGAGTTGGAACAATGGTTGGTCTTTTCCAACCAAAACCATTCTGTGAATAGTAACTCATGTTTCACTACTATTTGCAAATCTACAAGCTAGTGAACTGATGGAACCAAGAGAAAGACCTGTACAACCCTATCACACTTTCCCGTATTCAAGATGGGTGAATTCAAAGAGAAGAACAAGCAGCTTATCTGAGGAATTTCAGCTGACTCCAATAGGAATAAAAAAGTCCAACTTGTTTTAAGATGCTCCTCTATAATACACATATGAAAGACGTGATATAACAGCTATGAAGTACAATAGAAACCCTACGATACTCCTACAGGGTTGTATTCTCAAATACCACATATTCCTAACCAAACTTATTTTAAGCCTACAGAAATAATTTAGACTACAAATAATTACCTTGTTTTCAAGAAATCTACTCCATTATAGGTTTTCACTTGGGCACACCGCTTACTTAAGCTGAGAACTTCTCTACACTTGTTCCATCAAGACCCTCTGCCATCTTTCTGTCTCCATAGCTACACACTTCCTTATCCCTCCAAACCCTATTACAAGGCCCACAACATTTGCATCAGCAAACTGGGTGGTCCTGGCAGCAGAAAGTCAAATGATCACCATCTGGAAGTAGTCTTCCAGACTAATAACAACTGAGAGGTGAAAAAAAAAATCCTTTACCCTCTGGAAAGGCATTAACCAAATTGCTAAGGATTAAAGAAAATCACTCTGCAGCATTCAGGCACTTTTCAGCTCAAGGAAAACTGGCATTACTAGTGGTTTCTTGCAAATTATATTTAAGGTCTCTGAACATTCAGATTGCCCCAGTTGTTCTGGAACCCTAACATCTGCCAGAAAACAGGCAGTGCCAGAAAACCAAAACTCTTCCTTTTGAAACTGCAAGAATCACCTTCCTGCTGGAGCCTTGTGAAAAAACAAACAAAGCAACTTGCAGGTTTATTCAGTAAGCATCCAATTATTTTCAAAACAACGTCATATGTTTAAGTCCTAAGAACATTCTTGGGAAATCCCCCCTTTCCCCTCTGCTCGTGCATTCATATCTTGTGGTCTGAACAGCTTCAGAAAAGAACTGCATCTCAGTGAAGTATTTTTTTTATATATGCCCAAATGCTGAACTGACCTGATGAAATGCTATCGTAAGCTTTTAAACAGATCAGTAGAGACAATCTTTACTGGAAAATACTTTTTCCCCTAATGGTTTAAACAATATCACTGTAGACTTTCAGAGCACGCTGAATTATTTTTTGGAAAAAGCTTGCATATCAAGTCCTGATTACATACGTTTCTACATATGTACTCCTACTACACCACAGAATCATATTTTTTTCAAGTACATCTTTTGCATAGCCTTTAATATGGCAGTCTTTAGCATATGGTTCTTTAATGGAGAAACTGCATTTATTCTCATCAATAAATACTTAGAGACATCAAGGTATATCCAACTTACAGAAGTGACAAGTACAAAAGCCCTGGGGAAGCTGCTACTTTGTTTTTAAAAGCAATATTTACTGTCTCACAAAAGATACCTGGACCTTGGATATAAGATTTAAAAAACCAAACACATCTGTGTTGATGTTGTACAGATTAAGTCCTACTGACCTTCCAGTTGCAGCTAATGGGAAATTCTAATGGGTTTTTTTTCAGCACTCCAAATAAACTGGGTTTTAATACAGCAGGTTCACTGAATAAAAAGTGAAATTTGGGAAACTCAAGCAAAACCTGAAGCAAAACCTTAAAAAAAGAAAAACAAAAAAAATCCCTGCATAAACGTGCCTTGGAGCTGACTGTTCTTATTTCAGGGCATTATTATGCACAGAAGAAAACAAATGTATCTGCTATTTCACATCCGCTTGTACATTTTGCATATTCCACTTAAATTGCAAAGAGAACATTGCCTTTGCAGCACTCAGAGCCCAAAAAAACCACTAAGCCTAGAATTCAATATTTTTTAACCAATTTATAGGCCTGACCTAACAGGTACAGGTCTTTACATTGTCCCCTGCAGATGTATGTGCAATTCAGGTTTGAAGGACACTTGTAGCACTCGTTTCCTTTGGCATGCCTATTTAAATCCCAAACCAGAAGTTCCACTTACTGAATCCTGTAAGGGTCTATGCTCCCTTTTAGGTACCAGAATTTCCTATCAGTTCTTTCGCACAGGCAACTATTTGCATTGTGTGTATCCTTTCTTACTTTTTCTAATACGTTAAGTTTCTCTACTCACATTTAATCACATTTTACTCACTCTGACTGGGACAGCTATTAATAAGGTGTAGTGTGAAAAGAAGTGAAGGCAAAGATATATGCCAACAAAACAGTAGTTCAGCATAATTTTCCAGTTTATATATAGACAAAGGATGGGATGTCATCCAGAGGGATTTGGACAAGCTGGAGAAGTGGGCTTGCGTGAACCCCATTGTGTTCAACAAGGCCAAGTGTCTTGCACCTGGGTCAGGGCAATCCGTGGTTTCAATACATGATGATGTGATTGGGAGCAGCCTTGCAGAGGACTTGGGAGTGTTGATTGATGAGAAGCTTGACATAAACCAGCAATGTGCACTTAGAGCCCAGAAAGCCAACTGTATACTGGGCTGCATCCAAAGAAGTGCGGCCAGCAGGCTGAGGAAAGTGATTCTCCCTCCTCTAGTACAGTATCATAAGACCCTACCTGGAATACTGTGTCCAGTTCTGGAATTCGCAAAATAAGGAGGATATGGAACGGTTGGAATGGGTCCAGAGGGGGGCCATGAAGATGATCAGAGGGCTGGAGCACCTCTGCCATGAGGACAGGTTGAGAGAGTTGGGGTTGTTCAGCCTGGAGAAGAGAAGAGAAGGCTCCAGGGAGACCTTACAGTGGCCTTCCAGTACCTGAACTGGGGAGCCTACAAGAAAGCTGGGGAGGGACTTTTTACAAGGACACAGAGTGATAGGACAAGGGAGAATGGCTTTAAACTGGAAGGGGGAAGATTTAGATTGAACATTAGGAAGAAATTCTTTATGATGAGGGTGGTGAGACACTGGCACAGGTTGCCCAGGGAAGTTGTGGAAGCCCCATCCCTGGAAGTGTTAAAGGCCAGGTTGGATGGGGCCTTGAGCAGCCTGGTCTGGTGGGAGGTGTCCCTGTGCACGGCAGAGGAGCTGGAACTGGACGGGCTTTAAGGTGCCTTCCAACTCAAACCATTCTATGATATAACTTCAAATACTTTAATTTTACTTAAATTTGGTTTTCACTAGTATATTCTAGATAACTTCCTATGAAAAAAATATAGCAATTGCATTTCTATTTCCATTACCAGCCTCAGCCTACAAAGCATTACCTTTTTCTCAAGAAGAATCAATTTAAAAAGGATCAAGACCTGAAAAACACACAAAGGAAAAACAATGTTATTCAAGATTTCATGTTTGACCACTGAGAACCAGTGTTCCAATACACTTTCTCCACCTAAGGACTATCTAAAACAGCATTTGAGATGCACAAATTAAAACCTGCACAAACAAGAATTGTGTAATTTGAATCATACAAAGCTTAATTTTAAGAATGAACATGTTGTGTAATTCCAATATTTTAAAAAGCAGTGAACAGCATAAACATAAGAGTTCCTCCACAAAAAGACGGTACAGAATTCAGCAAAATATCAAGAATAGCATTCACTTCACCTGCTTTCAGGCATCTACACAAGAAGCATCTAGATCAGATGTGGCTGTCCAGACGCTCTGTGCTCAAAGCAAAATACAGACGCCTCTGGGGCATGACTGGCTGACATCTAAAGCTAAACAGAAGAGTTCTGTCCCACAAATCTACCAATCAGGTGCAAATACATTAAAAAAGTCAGATTCTTGAATTCGTTTCCTTGATACCTCTCAGTTAATACAAGAGTTGTACCTTAGCTATAGGATACACACTCAATTTCAACAGTCATTAGGAAAAAAGAACCAGTGCAAGTCCTCTCTGGTTCTACAATGGCAGGAGTAGCAAAAATCATAAGATACAGAGAAAAATGCTCCAAGTTGTGTCTGCATGGACTTTAGCAAGACTCTTCCATTACATGCATCTGACAAGAAGCAGGAAATAGAAACAAGACCATAACTGAGATACAACTCACACTTTGAGACAGGACTAATGAAATGTCACGCAATCCTAGAAATCTCCAGGGAATTCAGCAGGCAGACAAAACTGCTCAGTCTGGAATTTACTTTCACTGAAGTTATGTAGGGAAAAGAGGAAGGGAAATCAGGACACTGTAAACCAGAAGTACTTAGGAAACAATTTTCCTGCCCCTAGCTCAGGTATGTCTAGACATGTTTATTTTTTAGCTCCTCACAAAGCATTTTACTCCACAAAATAGAACAAGTGAACTCCTACCTTGTGTCTAAAGTGAAGAACAAGATCCCGAGGAGACAGACCTGAGATACCAAAAAGACAGCAATTATTACAGTTTAATAGCTAGTAGACATGCTAACTTACTTCTTGTCACCACTTTTAAGGGGGAGGGAGACACCCAGTATGTATTCTATGTGAACCTGGTTATTACAATAGCAGAATTCATATGAAATTCTTTCTTTTGATCAGAAACAAGCGTCAAATCTACAATGGAGGCAATAATAATGTGAAGTCACGTTCTGAGTTATTCCTGTTGGCTGCCACACAGCATTATGGAAATACTGAAGTGAACAGTACACTGTGCATTCAGAAAACACAGGAAGAGTTGGAATCAAATGGGAGATATTCCAAATAGTAGGCAGATGAAAGCTTGAGCATCCCACACCAACAATTACTTCCATCTAAAGTTTAAGAAGGTACTGTTTCCCAAAAGCAGCCAAGCAGTGGCTTATCAGACTGTTAGGACAAGAGATAGCATGGCTTTCAATCTACAGCTAACTCCTATTACGAAAGCAACATTACATTTTTTTGACATTTATTTAAATCCATTAATAAAGGAATGCACAAAATACTGTGCAGGCACACAGACTTCTGGTGCTCAGTCTCTTAATGCATATAAACAGATGAGCTCAGGAAGGGAATGTGTTGATTAGCACAACATTATCTCCACTGCTTGTACAAAAACATCACTTACCAAGATAAACTTGTGATCCTTCTAGCAAAGTACTGCTCAAGGAATTATTCATATGATCATAAAGTTCCTGTAAAAGTTAGAACAAAGGCAAAAAAAACCCAGAAATCATTAATGGCATGTGCTAACACGAAGTCCAGAATAAATAAAATCCACTTATTCAAGGATTTCAACATATTATTCCATAAAGAAAGTAAAATTTTAATAACTGGGATACAGGCTGACAATCGTGATCATTCTTGTACTTCATTACAAGTCAGAAAGCCGACCTATCAGGTTAGAGTAGTTCATTTAGTTCATGTTAAATTAATACAAGAGCTGAGTAAGTGAATAACCTATGCAAATGGAATATTTGAACACTAATTAAAAACACTTAAGTGCACAGCCGTACACTGAAAGCTTTGTTTAGTGTGACCATTACTTAAAAGTTACCTTTAGAATTGAAATTTTCGAGAAATCTTTTTCTTCAAAATATGCATGTGTAATGAGTTGCAGCTTTGCCTGAAGTAACCCATACAAAGGCTGGAAAGGAAAACAAACACAAAAGCAAATGAAGAAAACTTATTTAGCTGCCTAACTTCAATCTTCTTCCATTCTTATCTTGCAATATAGACACATTAGTACACAGAGTTCACGGAGGGGTACTCCTTAGTTGTTAACTTGCAGCATCTTTCTTCTGTGCTCACTTTAAATGATGATAATTCTAGTTTCTTTCCATTTGTACATATCATGCCATCACTGCACATCTTTCTGGAAGCGTATCTTTCTTTTCCGCTCTAGCATTGCTTGTGCAGCTCCGGTACCAGTTCCTTCTTCAGCATTAAGGGTAGAAAGACTTTCTCTTCCCTGCCTGGTGGCCAGTAGCTTTGGTTAAATAGGTAGAAATAAAAGACGTTCCTTCAAAACTGGACACTCTTAAGGCTCAGCTTGACAGGGTGCTGGGCCATCTCGTTTAAACTATATATTTCCTAAAAAGGCTGGACCAGATGATTCTTGACGTCTCTTCCAACCTGGCACTCTATGTTTCTATGTAAAAAAGAGTACACTGTAGTGTGACTATCTTAAAACCTCTTTCACAGTTGTCAAAAGCCACTCTCTCCAGGTATTACAATGGCCAAACCCCTCAAATCCTCCTACAGGAAATAAAGTTAATTAAGAAAAATCAAAAGTGCAAAGACAGCCTGATCCCTGATAATAGGCAGACAGTTTTACAATTACTTTCTAATTCCAATGCCATAGCCTTCCAATTCAACCTTACTTCAGTAACTTGTTACCCACCGCAATGATTTGAAGAGAGATGTTTGCAGCCAGAAGCTCCGAATAAGAGTATGTAAAACAATTAATACATTCTTCGAAAATGTTCTGGGAGTTAAACATTCTTACCAGCTGACTGAGAACACAGACACTTTTCTGTACTGTTTCTCGGGTGATGTCTGCTTGCCGTACTTTCAGTGCCTAAAAAATAGAAGTATTACAGTATTTTTACCCACATACAGTTTCAAAAATAATTCTTCCATGGGTCTAGGTGCCACAAACCACCCCATAGTTAAACAAAATCCTGACTATCCTCTAAGGTGGAATATCCAAATCATGTAACAGTATGCCCTTACCTAGGAAAAATGGTCATAATACTGGTATGTCACAGGCGTGTTCTCATCTCACTGTGCACAGCAAAGATCCAAATACAGCTGTGATTATAGGCAGAGGACTGTTCAAAAGACACTAGTATGAGAAAATGCCAACAGCCCTGGAAAAGGCAGTGGCATTTTAACTCAGGGTCATGTAACAGAAGAGAAGCCACAACACATCACTTGTTATTCTTTAACATTATCTGTGAAAATGGACTGTGTTAAGAAGTCTTTGCCTAGAAACTGTTTGCTTCATACTTGAGGATTTTCTTTTTAGCCACCTATAAAATAAAAGAGGTTTCATCTGCAGAATCAACCACGTTCTCAGTCAGACCAAATAGTCCCAGCACTTAACAGCAGACCTAGAAATCCTGGGGGCTGAAATACAGCCAAGTGATTCACCTAATTGTACAAACCAGCAAGTGTGCAGACTTCAGCCCCCACATCAAAAAGGACAGAGGGAAAGAGTGCTCGAGCTGTCGTATGAAACACATTGTTTTAGATTCTACTTGTTTCAAAGAATTAATTTTTAAACACCTATTTATCTCCTTAATTGGTTACTAAATGGCATAAACTGGAACCAAGAGCACCACAAAGCCAAGTTATTGCATAGTTAAAATAGAGCAAGACTCTAAAGACAGAATACAGTGAATACTGGTTGCAAAGATAGCGAGTAAACTCAAATCAATACAAATTTAGTTCAAAAGAAACAAAATTAAAATCTGCATGTGTACAGTTTCTCCTATAGCATAAAAAGGAACCGGAAATATAATCAAGGTATGATTAACACTAAAGAAGAGTACATAATTTACATCTTCTGAATGCAAGACTCATTTCAAACTCAAAACCCACATAGCATTCCATATTCTTGTCATTTCACTGGAAAAGGGAGTAATTTTTAAAGAAATTTGTAATAACTTCTCAATTTTAAGTGCACAGATCATTCTCCCACTACCACTTTTGAAAATATGGGCAGATTCTAGTAGATCAATTAGATCATTTCCTCAGGTATGATCAGGTGCACACTGTAACTGTCACCAAGTTTTCAGCTTTACTGCTAAAAGCACAGTATTGGTAAGCAGCTACAACGCACGGGAAGATTCTGGTCCACTCTGGAAGCATACTTTTGGCAAAGGAGGTAGGTGAAGAAGGATCACTACACTCGCATGGTCAGATCCCAGGAAATACTCTAAAGGTCTTCCTGCTTCCTGGAAACAAGGCTTGGCCTCTTGACAGACTGTCAGCTTTATTTTGCTACTTGATGCTGACATCTGGATTAACTCTCTAAAGATAAAACATAGTTTTTCAATTGCTTTGAACATTTCAAAAGATCACAATACACCTGATGACGTAAGGGAAAGAAATAGTTGTCAAGTTCCTTGTCGCTGTCTACAGCTACCCAAAAGGAGGTTGTAGCAAAGTGGGTGTTGGTCTCTTCTCTGAAGCAACAAGTGATAGAATGAGAGGGAATGGCCTGAAGTTGTACCAGGAGAGGTTCAGACTAGAAATCAGGAAAAATTACTTCACCAAAAAGGTTATCAGGCACTGCAACAGGCTGCCCAGGGAAGTGGTTGAGTCACCACCCCTGGAGGTGTTTAAAGGACGGGCAGATGAGATGCTCTAAGATACGGTTTAGTAGTGGACAGTTACGGTTGGTTTTGATGGTCTCATAGGTCTTTCCAAACTAAATGATTTTAAGATTCTATGATACTTACTAGGAAGAATTTCATAGATTTTTAACGTAAACTGATTATACAGCTTGACTGTTGGTATAATGTAAGCTGCTGAATTTCAGAGTCATTGATACATCAAGTCTACTATGCCATCAATACAATTCACAAGTTGCAAAATTACCTTTGCTTCAATCTGCCTGTAGCAAGAGACGCCATACACTGTGGTTCGATCCCCACTTCTTGGTGGCAAATGGAAAAACACGGTATCTATGAAAAAAAAAAGACTATTTTGTAAGTCACTGACAAGAGTTCTATGTTTTTATTTTCAGTATCACTCACTTATAAAAGGTTTTCTGCTGAAAATACCAGGATGATATTTTGAGCCTTTAAAAAAAAGAGAAAAAGTAATCTATAAAGCTATGCCTGCACCCAAATAAGCTTCCAAACTGCAAGATGCTTTGTGGAGGAAACTCCAGTTGTGCTAACATGGATATTCTGACAACAGCTTCATCTTTAGCCCAAGCAAGCTCCTACAAGTCCACTGACAGGTTCCCAGAAGTACCACTAAAATGTACAGACATGCTGCTTTCACTACTCAGTACAGAGGAGCAAAGACAAAGCACTATGAGCCAAGGTGTACAGATGATGTGTGATCCCATTAAGAAGGTGCATGCAATGAAGATGGGGAAAAAAACACCGAGGAGGGCATATACAGTTGAAAGATTAGAGTATCTGCTACCACTGCCAAAGCAGGTATCCATGCAGCAGCACCACTGTTCTAAAAAAGAATTTGTGAATCCTACTCTTACACAAAATAATTATGGCCTATACAAGTGTGACTTGAAAAAAAAAACCTCTATCAAATATGACAAGAGAAAGACTTTTATGGCTTGAGATATGTACACACACACATATATACACACACCGGCTACTACTGCAAAAAACGTTGCTACATCCCTAAGTAGAGAACATGACATTATGACAGTTTGCCTCTCAAAACATGAGTGAAATATGTTTTGAAACCAACTGTTAATTTTTTGTTTGCTTTACAGTAACATAATGAACAGAAGAGACAATCCCATATACCTTAAGTCCAACAGAAAGAGAGACTGTTTATCACAAAGCTTATAGACTTGAACAAATTTAATTATATTACAGAGATCACTTTGGGTTTTAGAAAGTCTGTGTACAAAATCATCGTCTTGGCAAAAATGCACCTATCAGTGGGAATTAGTTTAATACTCAAAAATCTACAAAGTTACAGCAAATGTCACATAAGTCTTATGCAAAACGTATTTGCCTGTTTCAAGTTCGTGTGTATTCTTGCCTACAAAACACAAAGATACACACTTGATTTGTTGGCAAGTCTTTTCTTTCCTTACCAAAAAATACACATTGATAATCTTTTAGTGCAGCAATGAAAATTCTCGAAGTCGATCAGTAACTGGGACTGTAAAGAGCCAAGAGGGAACAGGCAAGTTCAGCTGCATGTGGGTTTTTTGGATTTCAATGCTGCCCAGTGCCTCTTATGTATTTAACAACACAGAAATTGAGCAAAAATCATAAACCAGAGTAGAGTCAGCGAGACTCTTATGGCAGTTAGGATGAGGATTATTTTGATATGATTTCCTTTGCTTCCAAATGAGGTTTCTGGAAGATAGAGAATTAGGAAACTAAGCACATGAATGTAAAAAAAAATATCTTATTAGTAGTATTAAAGAGTTGCTGTGATTTTGCTAGTTTAAGTGATTTCCTTGTTCACTACTGTGCAGAAAAAAACCCAAACGGCTGAACTTGCATATAAACGTCACAGCAATGAACTGAACCACTGTCAAATAGATAAAGAAAGAAATGCAATACTCTAAACACACACACAAACACACAAATAATGCAGTGAACATGCTGGTAACAACATGGTAAAGGAATAATTCTAACTTAAGTATGCTGACAAAGACAATAGAACTCTTGTTTCTGCCTTTTACATTTGCAGGCATTCAATGTATGTCATTCTAGAGACACTGAATGACTTTCAGGTCATTCAAAGAGTCTCTAAACTGGTGGAGAAAATATAAAATCATAATGACCACATATATTACAAAGCTGAATTTTAGAATTTCATTTTTCCCTTACCTCAAAATTGGGTTAGGTTTTAATCAAGAGTTTATTGCCCCTTCAAAGAACTTCTGAGAAAGCCTATATTGCACAAGGACTACAAACAAGTGATAAGTAACCCGATATTGACACTTGGTTTCTTGATGTAGGAGGTAAACTTTTATGATCTACTTTCTCTTTAAACTCTGAAGCAACATATCATTGCCAGTGCATTTTGAAGCTAAAACAAAAAGTACTGGAAGTCTAACGGTGAAGAGAATTGTTTATCAACTATTCAGATATCAGGAATTTTCTTTTGGTTGCAGTTGAAGTAGTACCTAAAACTTACCCTCCTGATAGTTGTGAGCGCCATCTGGTAAGGCAAGAAATGGCAAGTATTTCCATTCCTCTGGTAAACTTTGACTGTTGTGTCCTTCTCCAGGCTTTAGGGGAGGATAGGAAAATTCAACCTAAGCAAGCAAACAAAAAGAGAGAGGAGGCAAAGAGAGAATACATTACTGTTTCCAAACAAGCAAGCCTCTCTGATTCAGCCTAACACCTTTCTTTAGCAATGGTATGAATCAAAGTTCTTCCCACTAGCATTCCTTATCTCTTCCTCCAAAGCACCCACAGACTGACTCATGTGCGGTCTAATAAACAGGACCTGAGCAGATTTGGCTTAAACAGCGCTTCCATCCAGTCTAGTAACTTTTCCGCAAGAGAAAAATGAAACAGATGTTCAAGTAGAAAACATCACCCAGCAGCTGAGCACCTTCTCCCGTGTATGCACACAGCCAGCAGCACACAGCTGCACCTGCAACATCAGCAGGGCCACTGCGGGGGCACACACATCCTGAAACCAGATTTGGCTTCTCAGCCCCTTCAAGTGCTTATAAGCAGGTAACATCCTAATGCACACAAGCCTTTGTTTTACCCTACGAGCTTTGAATAAGCTCAGAAACTATACAAACAGCAAAATACTGCTTCTAAATATTTTGGTGCCCTTGACTGCAATGAGTGCTACACATTGGCCTAAAGTACCTCCTTTTCCTTTCCCCAAGAAATCCTGCCTTTCTATGTCTTCTTTCATTTATTTACCACTTATCTCTTTTTTTTTAGAAATAGGGACAATCTTCCTATTCCTCACGCCACACTATATGTATACCACAGAGCCTCCTAATCAGCATCTTCATATCACCATCCTTTCACCTTCTTTTCCTACAGAGAACACATGGGGTTTCTGGCCACTTTCACCAACTCCTTTTTTTCTGGAGGCGCATTTCTAAAATAACTGAAAAAAAATATATGCAAATATACCAGTAAAAAAAAACATTTAAAGATACTGCAACTTCTCTTGAAGGACATTTAGTTACAAACTTTTGAGCTGTACATGGAAATTTTCCATGTATGACTACATAGCAAAAATGGCATGATAAAGCCATCACACAGAAAATCTTAAGATTTAATGGATGATAATATAAAAACACTGTAAAGGATGTGAGTAAGGAAGAAATGGGAAATAAATCATGAAAAGTGAAATCCTTCACCTTAACACATGGTGTCACTCTTTCTATGACTGTTTCCAACTTGGGAAAAAAGTGCAAAGAACAGGCCACAAGAAATCAGCCTTGCTGATTGCTGCAACAATTTCAAGTTTTCTCATTCGTCATATTACAAAAAGATCCTGAAAATACCACCCCACCCCACTCCCCCCCCCCCCCAAAAAAAAAGAAAAAGGTCTGGTGAATGACTGAAGTCCTGAGCTAAAGGTAAGTGATCCACAAAGAATAATTATGTAAGTGGGTGGGGAAAAAAAGGCCTGCAGTAGAAAAAGGATTACTTCCTTACTTGTAGGAAGTTGTCAAGAATCCTTTTAAACAAAACATGCCATTAAGCAAAACAGAAAAGCACTCGACTTCCAAAGGGGACACAAGCACTGGAATTAGCATCCACATAAGGAACAGAGAAACTGCCTGCCTTTTAGTACACACATAAGTCCTGAGAACTCCCTGCCATCCTTTTCAAATCACACATTATAAGAAAATCACAATGCTAGAAGCTCCATGTAAATATCTGCAATACAGAAGAAGATCATATCATCGATGCTGAACACGTTCAAACTGGCTAGCTGAAAAGAGCCTACAAAACTATTGCTGTATTCTTGCAGGAGTAACCTTAGCAACAAATAAAGCACAGTTCCTAACTTTTAAAATGTAGATGGTCAAAGAGCACCTACACTAATGTCCTGGATCAGGTATTTTTTTTCACGGCATGACCAACAGAGAGAAGTTCGTATTCACTCTCTGCAAGAGCTTCTTTCCATCAAATACAATGGAAACCCTGGATCCCTTAGATTTCAGCGAATACCTTCAAGGTGTCATTCCTGACAAGAGAAAATACTGTACATAAGGATTGAAGACATCTTTACTCCCAGGTATTACAGAATTAAAATTGTGTTTTCAGTTTCAACTAAAATAATGAATTAGAAGACTTATTTAAAGGAAAGAAGGATAAGGGAATTCAAGCTATATTGAAAACATATATTCACTAAGGAATACTCCTTTTTAAAGCTCAGAATAAAGCTGAGATCTGGCTCCTGGGCTCTTTAGGCACCATGAAATCTGCTGAAGAACTTCTTTGTTCTAACTCACAACAGGCTACCAATGCCTCAGCTGCTGTCAAGTACTCTCAGCAACCAGGATTTCTGGAGGCTCTGCCTGTTCCAAACTTAACAGGTATTAGTGACACCGATGATAACCTTGTTTTACATTAGTCTGCTTCTTTCAAAAATATGCGCTCTAGTACAGACATTGCTGTATGTGTATAAGTGAGAGAAGATCACAAAACTCAGAGCAAGCAGAACTGACACTAAATAATCTATTTTACAGATATACTTTATGATTGACAAGATTTACATGATGACACACTACTCCGCCACTGACCCAAGAGGATCCATGTATAAAGTACTCTGGTTAGGCTCAAAGGAGGAGTCACATTTGTGTAGTTCAATAGATCGCTGCTTGTAGAAGTACTGCCTCATATTGCAGAAGCTGAAAGGGTGGAACTAACAACAAAAAAAGAAAAAAAAAGGACAATCCAACAGCAAGGACAGCATGCAATGCCCTGGAGAACTTCCTTCCACCTCTCCTCTGACTTAAGAGTTCAGTCAAACTTTTTCTTAAGTAGTCCTTGCAGGTGGGATTCCTGTCAACTGAATACATGTCAAAAAGTAAGATCTCTGACCAAGTTTTCCTATGCTTCCTGCATAATCAGAGAAAACAGACACCTGCAGAGGATGATTCATCCGAGCTGTTTCTTTCCATGGTCTCTGAAGAGCGCTAGCTTAGACTTCTAAGTCTAACTGGCAGATGACTGAATTAATGCAGATGAAACCCACCCTAACTGTACCTCATCTTCTAGACATTTTTTTTGATTTCTACAGATCAGTTTGCAGACTTGAACAAATTGCAGTTAGGAATCCTTTCTATAGAAAAAAACCATTATTTCAAAATGTATTATAAGAATACTTTAAGGCTACATTAAGTAGCCTTAAAAAAAAAACCTCAAACCCTTTAGTTCTTGAGAATCTTGAAACTGAGAACTCCACATGGACAAAAGTGATAATCATTTGGTAGAGAGAACCTCAGTTCAATCACATCTGAGTTTTTGAACTGGAGCCTCAATAAAATTCTTCTCTCAGCCTGTATGTATGCAAACTGTACAGTACAGCCTTCTACAAGGCTGCAGTTCAGTCTGCCTACAAGAAAGCTGTGGAGGGGCTTTTTACAAGGGCAGGGAATAATAGGATGGCTTTAAATTTGAAGGGGGAAGAACTAGATTAGATATTAGGATGAAATTCTTCACATTGAGGGTGGTGAGGCACTGGAACAGGCTGCCCAGGGAAGTTCTGGGTGCCCCTTCCCTAGAAGTGTTCAGGAACAGGTTGGATGAGGGTTTGAGCAGCCTGGTCCAGTGGGACATGTCCCTGCCCACTGCAGGGAGTTGGAAAGAGATGATCTTTAAGGTCCCTTCCAACCCAAACCATTCTATGATTCTTAGTTAAAGTCACTTAAAAACAAGTTACTTTTTTTCTCATCTTCCAGTTTAAATCCAAGACTGACCATGACAGGAGGATGGGAGGGGACTACAGAAGAGACCTGTTTCCCAGCTCTTTTTCTCCCTCTTCACAGAGTGAAGAAAGAGGAGCTCGCTCTTTGTTTAAATAGAATGGCTTTTTATGTAAAGCCATACATTTATGCATGCGCATGCATAAAAACGCACTTTAATGTTTGCCATTTAATACATACGTGCATTACAAAAAATGCCTGGAAATATGAGAGAAAGTCTTTTAATAAAGCTCAATAGTCAACAGGAACAAAGAAATAGATGCAAGGTTTGAGCTGATTGCTGGAGCAGATTTTACCTTTTTATTTCTCTGTAATCCTGCTGAGTTAACTAACCTCAGACGTGCAGTTTGTATAAAATCTAACAGTTAGGATGCAAAGCACCTACTGATACACAGTCCTATCTCGCTTGCGGAATGAAAATAAAGTCCAGGCAATCTGGTTTGGTATATTGTCTTTAAAGGGTTTTCCTGTTCTAGCAGGAGGTGTCCCTGCCCATCCCAGGGGGGTTGAAACTGGATGGTCTTTAAGGTCCCTTCCAACTCAAATCGTTCTATGATTCTTAGAGAGAATAAATTTACTAAACACTCATTAGAAAGAAAATATGAGTGCAAGCAAGGAAAAATGTAGTTCAGTTCCCATATTTAGAAACTAACATGATAGCTTTTCTTCTAAAAAAAACCATTGCTATTGTCTTCTACTAAATTACCACCACGGAGTCAGAAGAGAGATTAAAAAAGGACATCGATAAAAGAGGGATATGTGCATGTCCACCTAAACTATGACTCTCAAACATTAGACAGGTACCTGTCATTAATTTTTGGTGAACTTCATACTCAGGTAAGGTTGTTTTCCTTATCTGTGAAAAGTGATCCTAGAATCATAGAATAGTTTGGGTTGGAAGGGACCTTAAAGATCATCTAGTTCCAACCCCCCTGCCATGGGCAAGGACACTTCCTGTGATACGTGTTCACAATCACAGTAAGATCCTCAGTGAACACTAAGCAGCGATTGCAAGTCAATATACACTCCCCATCTTCCCCACTCTCTTACTCCACTTACAAGTTAAGCTTTCGTACTCAGCACAGTTACAATATAAGCTCTCCTCTTGAAGATAGGTATTTGGGAAGATTTCTCTTCAGACTAGAAATGAAAAAAACTGGACACAAAGGTTTTCCATTAGTTCAAAGGATTTAATCTCAAGTCTCTAAAAAATTCAGAAATGTTTAGAATGACAGTGTTATACTAAAGACAAGGATGCTTTCAGTAAGTTGCAGAATCCAATTTACATGGAGCAAACTCATTTAATTCTCTGAATAATCAGTTTGATGATCTCTCCCACTGCTTGTACTGCACAAATAGGTAGAATAGTTGCTTCAAATGAAGAAAAAGAGATCAGCAAAACCCACTCATTACACGTCTATTTAGAAAAACTTTTCCTGCCATATTTCATTTCAACACATTTTATTTTGAGGGTACCAACTCTTCCCCTCTCATTTAAGAAAAGAAAAGCTGAATGATATTGAGTATCGAGTACAACGCTAAGCAGCAGTGACCAAAAAAACCCAACAGATTAAAAATGCACCTAAAACTTGATTCCTCAATTCAAGTAAGTCAGTATTTGCTCTTCACTTGAAGGAGGGATTTTTAGAAGATGTTTTCTTGATATATTAGTCCCTGTATAGCTGAATCCAGAGAAAGCCAGTACGCCAATGATTTTATCTGAATCACCATAACAACTGCAACACACAGGCAAATGAAAATCTGCGAACACAGTTAGTCCTTCAGCACTGAGAACAAACTGTTATGTAAAACACAATTTAATCAGGTTTAAATGACAAAATTTCCCCATTGTTGTATAACAGTATCAACAGATCAGGGCCTACAAGCTGAAGAGCCCATCCTTATAACAATGATGCCTATGCAGTAATATATAGACCTCCAACAACAGATTTTTAAATATACATTATATATAAATATGCATATATGTAACGACTATGTATAATACATATGCATATTTATAGAACTACGCATATATAGAATAAATATGATACACATTTATATAAACATATTTAAAACTCCATTACGTACACACAGAGTAACGGCAAAAGGAACCCATGTATAACAAAGACGTAGGGCATAATCCTTTCTGTTCTTCCAGTTTCTGAAACTCGAACTTCCTCACGTTCCCAGATTGCTAAAAGTAAAGAGCAGCCACTTACGCAAGTTCTGAAATACTGTTTGCATCGCTTCAGATGCACAACATAAACATTCAAGTTTGCTTTGAAAACTCTGACTAGGTTAGTAAAGTTTTAGGCACTTAAAAGGTAAAATAACCTGGAAAACTGAGACCCTTGTATTTGTTTCCAATGCCATGCTACTACGCGTTTTGGATGTCCTTTCCAATTACTTAACACTTTATTTTTATAATCATACAGTTCAAGTCAGACATAAACCCTGTGCTTTGGAACTTTTGCTCATATCATTCCTCTCAAAGAAAGTAAATAACAACACCCTCCCCACCCAACTCCTCCCAGAAGAGGAACATAACAACCGTTCCAGCCTAGGGGACTCACTTGGGAACTATGTGCCACCGAGACAAGACTTGGTGGTCTTACAGAGGGTAAGTCAGAATTCACACAGAACAAATTCTTAAGAAGATACAAGACACCAGAGAGGGCAGCTTCCTTAACAAAAGAAGAGACAGCAAGCCCCAGCTCTGCTCCTGACATCTGCACAGCACAGCTACTCGTGTGGACTGGGGTCAGCAGCAGCCAGTTTCTCATCACAGTTTCTGCTGTGCCCATCGGCTCTCAAGGAAGACACCCAACTACAGGGGCTGGTGACATTTTCTTTCCCCCAGGACAGCATCCAGACCTCATAAGACACGAGACTCAGACACGCATCCTTTCCCCAGCTCTGCTGCCTGCCCTGGTTCTGGATGGGAAGGAGCCCATGCAGGCTGGCCAGGAGTTATCAAATGGTACAGTGAATCCTCCTTTTCCTGGGAAAATGGAGGACTGGGACTGTAGGCATGCTTTAAAGCACGTTTACTTGTTGTCAGTTTGGCATATAGCACATATTGCTGAACTGATGCAGTCCAAGCAAGCAATTACTTTGTTTTATGAGCCAAGAAGCAATCAGGTTCTTTGCCACAGGACATCTTGTGGTCCCAAAACTGCTCTTAGTAAACACGGTCCTTCCTTACAAGTTTCAACACTAGATTTATTCCTGAGAGCAGACAAATCTGGCTCATTACCAAATATGAGACTAAGAAGCTACAAAAACACAGTAACATCATGAAGAAAATAATATGCCTTGCTCCAGGTAACCCCAGTGAAGCAGGCAACCCCATCCCCAGCATTTCAGAACAAGCAAGGAACTCACTGTCACATTTTGTACCCACAACTTTCCAAGAGTGTTTTTAGAAATAACATGCCTGCCTAGGTGCAATAAGTCAGCGCCAGGTACAAGCTATGGGATGGATTATTAAAATTAGACACATATAATAAAACAAGGCAATATTAGGACACGGAACACACAGCTTGCAAGTTCCAATTTACTCCAACTGGAGTCAAGTGATTTTACAGCACTGAACCTCCCTCTATTGTATGTGTATGTAAACTACGTTGCTACCTTTACAGAAGCACTGACAGCTCAAGTTACTACTTGAAATCATTCCAAAATAGGTAGATAAAAGGTGCAGAGCTACAGAAATATATATTTTACTGATTCAGCATCCATTTACTTATTCAAGAGAAAGGTCAAGATTCCTGGTACAGAATGTTTAAATAACTGCTTGGGTGTTGCGACATATACAAAGAACAGACAGATCATAAGATGAAATTTAACGATTACGAGTATGCAAAGCACTACATGACTGCAAACAGGTACTTGGGAACCTTCTCTCAGTTTGTACATCAGGGAAACTATGGAGAACATATGGAATCCTTCACAGAAATACTTTACTGCCTGTCCAGGACTTCAAGGAAGCAACTGCAAGATTATCAAAGCACAACACTCTTTAAGGCCTGAAAACCTAAACAAAGAAACAAAACAAACAAAAAGCCACCACACCTGGGAGCTTCACTTGAACAATGAACACAAATTACTAAAGAACTGAATTACTTACACGTGCAGAGTGGAACCCGTCATCAGTTCTACACACAAGATCAGAATCTGTGCTATTGTTTACAGAAGCACGAGATAGCAATTACATTATACTCAGTAATGCTTTGTGTATTTAAAGCAATTAACATTCCCATGCTAATTTGAGTAGCCTTTCTAATAAAAGCTTAAAGCTTCTTTTAAAGTTCCAACCTGTTCAGTATAAGCAAATCCATGTATTTTAGACAACTGGCTAATCTTTGATACTCAATGTATGCTATGATTAACTTTGTCTTTTTCTTTTCATGATCAGCATGGTCCTTTAAAATACTTCAGTAACATTATTACAAACAGGGAACAAAAAACCAAAGGAATTGTGCTAAAGTCTACAGGTTATCATCTACAGAGCCAGGAACACAGCCCTTCAGCCTGATTCGAGCCTAGTTCCTTTTAAAGTCGTTCTTTGTTTTTCTTGTCCCTTTAACGATATCTTTGATCACTGGTGGCATAATTGCTCTGTGCTCCCCTAAAACAAAGAGGACTTTAAAGACAGCAAAACATAGACTTCACTTTACATGGTTAAGAGAGTCAAGCACATCTAACAGAATCACAGCAACTACTGAGCTGGCAGAGATCAAGAGAAAAAAGTTATTTTCCAGTAAAGCAGAGCCTTAGACGACAAACAAATGGGGACTGAGACAGGCTAGAAGTGCTGCCTTTAATAAAAGAAAAGAAAGATCACAGAATCATAGAATGGTTTGGGTTGGAAGGGACTTTAAATATCATACAATTCCAACTCCCCTGCCATGGCTTCAGAAAGGTTGCTTGTGAAACCTATTGAGGAGAGTGACTTCAGTATTTCCCTCTTGGAAACAAATGCTACAATCAGGGGTGCAGGAGACTTGGAAATGTAGGCAGTTCTCAAGAGCTGATAAAAAGAGCCGACTGAACTCACTTGTTCCTTAGACGTCACCTAATTCTGCAAACAAAATCAAGCCTAACTTGGCAACAGTACTGCTTGAAGACTTTTACTGCATAGGCATAAGTAAAAAGGCCACATGCATGAATTGCTCAGGCCATGTTCCTGGCTCCTTTCTGCAGACTCCAACAAGCATTACCTTCCAGAGCTCAGGTACTTGAAGCTCTCAAATAACAGGAGGAGCATGTACACAATTCAGGAAGGGAAGAAGTCTTAAAGGGCATTCCTCCTACTCAAAGATTGTTTTCGGGCTCTTCTCTAAAACTTAGCTGTTTTATTTCTGATCTTAAGTTTCCCTTGCACACCAGAAAGAAAATCCAAGGTCAGGCAAGACAGGGGGATTGGTCTTCAAACACAGTTCACATAAAAACACATGGAATCACAGAATGCCAGGCTGGAAGGGATCTCAGAGATCGTCTGGGCCAAACGTTTAGGTTAGTTAGGTTAGTTTAGATGGCCCAGAACCCTGTCAAGCAGACCCATAAAATTGTCCGGTGTAGAGGAATCTACCACTTCCCTGGAGCGATTATTCCAGTGTTTAACTGTTCACAGGGCAAACTTTGGGATTCCACGGCACTATGCCTTTCTGTATTTACAATAATCCACTGTGATGTCTGTCACACCAGGTTGAAATGTCATTCTCCACTGGTGTACAGAGAAGTGGGTCAAGATGAGTTGCCATTATTTCACAGAACCAGGATCCCAAGTCAGCAAAAGCGACCAGCATTGTGAGTAACCCAGGATACATGCAGCACTTTCCCCACTATTCACACTTTAATTTCTTTCCAGAACACAGTAACAAATATAAGTGTTTAAGAAAGTCAAGAGCAGTTTTGAAGACAGTCAAGGCCTTAGGAATGTAGGCGAGACAATGTTCAACCACCGCACAAGACCAGAGGCAATCTGCAGAACAGCTCAGGACAGTGAGACCAGAAAAGCTGGGCCTTCCCCCAAATGAAATAAGATTATGTATGGCTTGACTGGTGGTGCCACAGGGCCTCAAAACCTTGTAACATCAAGAAGAGACCGGGATTCTTGTGCCAGGCCAGGCAATACAGCCGTAAAGGGACCATCAGCTTCCTCAGCAGCCAGCCACAGGGCCTTACAGGGACTTCTGTGTAGCTCTCTTGTCCTCAAGTTTTTCCAGCTTTGCTGAAACTTTCCTTCCTCTCTTTTTCATAAAAATCAGATCTTGTTTTAATTTTGCCTTCAAAATAAGTGATTTTTAGAGTATTCAGGGATATTTTAAGCCTCACTATACCCCCAGAGACTATTATGTCTCTGGCTCCCCATATAAACAAAGATTGGAGACAGAGGGCTGAAGTGAGGATGACTGCACACAGGATCACTAGCAGGGAACTACACCTCATGATTCTCAGTCTGCCACCTGCAGCATAAATCAAATGTGTCTGCGTATTTTTCAACACACAACTGGCATCCTCTGTAACCAAGCTCTGTTCAGGTTACCTTTTTGCTAAAGATCTCCATCATAAGATAGATAAAGACTTCCCACACCGTTTAATGCTTTCAAAAATTAAAACACTGTAAGGCAAATTGTGTTATTGCTCACTTGTAATGAGACAAAGCATTTCATGGCTCTGAAAAAAAAAACAACCCAACTTTTCCCTTTATTCATTCTGAAATCACTAACCACACCTCCTAAAAACTACTGAGGAATTTGTTATCAGCTGCTACAGATGGAAGGCACAAACGGCCCTGAAATCCAAGTCTTGGCATGCTATACCAAAGCAGGAGATCAACAGAACATAACAAGAACCAGGGAGACGGAGCAGTAAACCTGCTGCAGTAACCAAAATGAGTCGACCAGCTCCAGATACTCCAAATAGATCTCAAATTGCTGGGGCAGGGTTATTATCAATGTATGCACACATGCATTTGTGACACGAGTCCTGTAGAGCCCAAGAAGTGCATAGAAACTCCAACCTCCTCAAAACTGTGTATTTTGCATTAACGGACCGGGGTGTGAGTAACTACATATGATGAAGGGATGTATTGGCTGTTCCTGTGTCCTTAGGCCACTCTTCTCATCAGTTTCAGATGGCTATCAAACCAGCAATTTTTACTTGAATACTAATGAATTGTTTGTTGTTTACTACTAATGAATTGTTTGTTGTTTCATTTCAGAGGAATGAAAATCACGCTGCCGCGAATACAGCCCAGGAGTTCTGTCTACTTTGGGATATTTTCTATTTAATGACGCATGAGAAAGGTTCCTGTAATGCTTCATCCAGTACATATGAAGCAAATAAACCCATCACCATGCCAATTGTTCCCTTCTTTAATGGACCTATTGAGAGTATGTCAAATAGTAGGTGGACCTAGTTACCAGCCCAGTTTCTCCTCCTGCTCTCCGAGCACTCTGCCTTAACTGCCCTTTCTCCTGGGCAAAGAGGCACAGCAACCAGCAGCCATGGGTATCACAGTCCAAGCCAAGAAACCTAACGAGGCAGGCTGGCAATCTGCTTGTCTAAATCAACAAAAGTCTATAGTTTCTTCAAAAGCCTACTCCATACTTGCTAGAGAAAGCCCCTTCCAATGTGTTTGGGATTTCTCATTGGAAAATGCAAAGAGCTGCATTCACACAGCACAAAGCCTTCCTAAGAGAAAGTAGCAACCCCAGCTTTCAACAATTGCACAAGTACCTTTTGTACAGGAAACCTTCACTTAGGCTCTTACATAATCGTGTTCCACCCAGCAAGAAGTCCCACAGTCCAGCAGCTGGCCATTGGGAGGAACACATGGAACAAGCATCGCCCTTGTGCTGTCAATCAACAGGCGCACAGAACCGGACCAGTTCCCCAGCTCTCCTTCTCTTTTGTAAACAAATGCCTATGGATTGTTTTTCAACAGGAAAAAGATGTTCCTACACATTTCCTAACTGCACATAAAAGTCTTTGCTCTATAGGTTAAATGTTTCTTATACTGCAAGTTAATCAACAGGAAGAGGTGTACACTTCAGACATCAGGATCTGACTAGAACACTTGTCTAAGAATGTGTAAGAATCCAATTATATCCATTACTAACAACAATCCCAAACAGAGAACCCACAAAGTCAGAGTTCAGTTTCTAGTTACATAGCTCTGTACACATCAGCTTTACACCACATGTATATTTCTAACTCCTTCCTCCCATATGATTATGATACCTTCAGAGGGAAAGCCAGCTATTGAAAACACCTAGCATCAAGAAACCTGTCAAAACATCTGACTCTACCTGCATTTCACAGTAAAACTATTTGAGAAAACAGAGATGGAAACAGAGAACCCAACAGGAGCCTTCTCAGGCAAGGCAGGTAAATTCCTGATGACAGGCAGGCCAGCTGTATGATCTGTCAGTCTTAAGGTCTTTTAGATTAAATGGTTGGGTTTTCCCCTTTATTTTTCACTTTCTGTGAGTCCCGGAATACAACTGTGATTAATACAGTGGTTCAATGAATACTCCAAACACCATGAGTAAACATGGCAAGCAAGAAGGCCCAGACTGCCACTTTCAAAAGACAACCTTCCACCCCCTTGCCAGTCTTCTCCTTGCACTTCTATAGCTACCTTCTGCAGATGTCCACTTGGCAAAAACAAACCATGAATCTACCACCTTAAAACTAACCCACAAAACCAAGGCTTACTTTTTGGTTGCCTCAGTTCCCCATTTCAGTTTACCACACTCCCACCTCTGCTTTCTAGTGGTGAAGAGGCAAGAGAAGAAAAAGGGAGAATGCTCCCGTATTCACAGAGGTTGCTTGCAGTCTCCACATGAATACAGCCTGAAAATCCATTTTTCAGCCTACCTAGCCAAGCTCCTCTACATCCTCCTTGAAAACAGACTGTCCAAGGATTATCTCACCCATTCCTGGAAGTGACAGAGAGAATCTGAATGCATTTTTCTGAAAGGTGGACCAGAGTTTTTTATACATCGATAAACATATTCTTACTCGATAGGACTACATTTGTTGCCACTCTCACCCCAAAATGACACCACTTCTGCGACTTATCTTTCATCATATGGAGTCTCTCTTCTTTTCCAGAGGTCTCCTCATGCTAATTCCCAAGCCTAAACTGTTACTATTCATTCTTATTGCATGACTCTGTAATGCACCTCACTTCCATCATTCCTGCTCTTGCATGGCTTTCCAGTATTCCTTTGTAATCCTAATGCCTCAAGTTTGCTCATCACATTTAGATATTGCTGTGTAAACTATGCTAGTGACACATCTGTGGGCCTAAATTCAGTGTGAGCACCTTTCAGAACAGGAGTTCCTCTTTTGACACAAATCTCTTGCTGCTGCTTCTCCTTCGTACTGTTCCTTATCCAAGTACCAGCTCTTGTACTAATTCTCCAGTGTCTCCACCTTAAAAATAAAACCCACTTTTTTTTTTTGGTAGTGCTGTGTGATCTGTTATGAAGTCCCATGCAGATTTAAGCTACACTTGTTTTGTCTACAGAGAAAGTAAATCAATCATTTATTCCGACAAAAGATGCGCATCAGTCAGGTATGTTCCATCTTTAGTGAATGCCCATAGGACTCAGTCTACTTAGTTTCATGTTGTTAATTAATTCTTTCCTTCATAAATTTCTCTAGAGCTTTGCATACGACTGATGTCAGGCTCATTAGGCTATGGCTGCACAGCTCCCTGCCTCCAGTCTTTTTAGGAAACTATTTTTATAATTCAGTAACAAATCTGCTAAGTCAGAGGTAAATATATTTAAAATTAGATTTCTGGTTAGATTTCCCTTAGGAAGCCTGGCTGGCCGTGGTTCTACCTATTATCATTTTATTCCTGCAGTTCTCCTCCCTGCGACACAGCTGCCCCATCTCCTTCCCCAACCACCTTGGCTCTCCAACTTCTCCAATTCATTTCTTGGGATACTTAAAGACAATGTTTGTTCAGAGGTATGCCAACTCAATTTTACAACACCTGAAATCATATTTCTCCAAACATTTTACTGGCAGCAAGATAAAATCCAACACTTCTAATTTATAGTTTGGAGAATTTCCCTCCCTGCCCTGCTTTGCATCACCACTGCATGATCCTACATGAAAAAAACAGTACAGGCCCCCAAAAGAAAAACAGAAGCAACAAAAGCCATCTCTGCTTTTGTGTACAGGCACCAAACTAACACTCACCTCCTAAGTGACAGGAAAGTGACTGGTAAATATTGCAAACCTTGCAACTGAGACAATCTAATTACTTCACAGGAACTGATCCTGCAAACAACCAAATGGGAACAGCCCCTAGACATGCTGAGGAGAAAGGACACATTACAAAACCATGCAGAAAGAGAGATTGCAATGAGTTGCTGCACTTGTCCTTCAGCCTCTGTTGGTATGAAGAGTAGTTTTACGTGTTACCAGGCTGTGCCCGTTTCATTTCCTGAAGCATTAACAAACATGAATTTAACTCTTTGCTACCTTGAAAGGAATGTGCTCACATCACAACAGCCATTACGTTCATTCCTGTTTTGGCAACTTTTGTAAAGACTAGGCAGCACAGAAAAAGACCAAATCCAACATTGTATCCATCTGCTCTGTCACAGCAAACCAACTGTGTGCGCAGCCCGGTCAGGCAACAGCATCTCCAGTTCCAAGGGTTAAAATTCCGAGCACAAAATACCTATGAAAGTTGTGGCTAAGAAGTATTCTGACTCAATTTCTGCAGTTTCCCCATCCCTGGAAGCGTTTAAGGCCAGGTTAGGTGACACTGAGCAAACTGATCCAGTGGGAGGTGTCCCTGCCCATGGCAGGGGGGTTGGAACTAGATGATCTTTAAGGTCCCTTCCATCTCAAAGCACTCTATGATTTTATGACATACATGACATAAAATTACTCTACCTCACAGCCATGTGAAGCGGTCAGCATTGAGGGGAGAACAGAAAAGACAAAGCAAAGCAAACTGAAACCATGGGTGGACTTAACCTGCAGCCACCAGGCTGTTCCAGTTGTACCTGGGAAGAGTCCAACACAGCACTGCCTAGCAGGAATATAAGGCAGATTCGGAATTAATGCAGTTTTCTCTTTGCTATCCCCCTGACAGCACTAAACCCGCACCACTTTTTTTTTTTTTTTTACGAGGGCATGGAGTGATAGGATGAGCAGGAAAGGCTTTAAATTGGAAGAGGGAAGATTTTAGGAAGAAATTCTTCATGATGAGCATGGTGAGGCACTGGAAAAAGTTGCCCAGGGAAGCTGTGGACGCCCCCTCCCTGGAAGTGTTCCAGGAGAGGTTGGATGAGAGTTTGAGCAGCCTGGTCTAGTGGGACATGTCCCTGCCCATTGCAGGGGGGTTGGAACTGGATGGGCTTTAAGGTCCCTTCTAACTCAAACTGTTCTCCGATTCTTAGTTAAGGCTACTTAAAAACAAGTCACTTTTTTTCTCATCTTCCAGTTTAAATCCAAGATTGACCATGACAGGAAGATGGGATGGGACTACAGAAGAGACCTGTCTCCCGCTCTTTTTCTCCCTCTTCACAGAGTGAAGAAAGAGGAGCTCACTCTTTGTTTAAATAGAATGGCTTTTTATGTAAAGCCATACATTTATGCACGTGCATGCATAAACACGCACTCTGATTTCCCTGTTTGCCATTGATACATGTATGCATTACAAAAAACGCCTGCAAATAGGAGAGAGAAAGCCTTGATAAAGCTCAATAGTCCATGGAAACAAAAAAATAACATGCAAGCCTTCAGAGCTGTTCGCTGGAGCAGATTTTACAGGTTTTTTTGTTCTCAAATGAATTAAAAAAATACTGTGCAACAGAAGAAATTCAGATGCAGAGCTGAACTCCTCAGAGACTTCAGAATGTACTACATACAACATGAACTAGAGTGGTCTCTCATTTCTTACTTTTCCAAGCGTCAAGGAACTTACAGCTGGAAATATTGATTATGCCTGTCAAGGGGTTTTGACGGCAATGCTTCCTGCCTGTTCAGATTGCCTTCTTCTGCAAGCAGAGATCTCTTGATGGAATTCACAACTAACATCAATAGAGATAGTTGTGTTGCAATTTAGAGGAGAAATACATCACTGTGCTCTTCCCTACACAATGTGCTTCAACTCTTATGGATTATCAAGTTCAAATAAAATATCGTTTAAAAAAACTCCCTAAACTGGAGTACATATGAAATTCTGGAACTGACATTTTTATTTCTCTGTAATTCTGCTGAGTTAACTAACCTCGTACGTGCAGTTTGTAGATTTACTAGACATTCATTAGAAAGAAAATATGAGTGCAAGGAAAAATGTAGTTCAGTTCCCACATTTAGGCACTAACAGAATAGTTTTTCTTTTAAAATAAAGCACTGATACCTAGAGAAAAGAAGGCTCTTGGGAGATCTTATAGCGACCTTCTAGTACCTGAAGGGGCTACAAGAAATCTGGGGAGGGACTTTTTACAAAGGTATGGAGTGATAAGACAAGATGCAATGGGTATAAATTGGAAGGGGAAGATTTAGACTAGACATAAGGAGGAAATTCTTCACCATGAGAGTGGTGAGGAAGCTGTGGCTGCCCCATCCCTGGAGGTGTTCAAGGCCAGGCTGGATGGGGCCTTGGGCAGCCTGGCCTGGTGGGAGGTATCTCTACCCATAGCAAGGGAGTTGGAACTGGATCATTTTTAAGGTCCCTTGCAACCTAAGCTATTCTATAACTCTCGCGGATTATCAATTAAGAAAAACCCAACAAGATAACATCCCGATACACTCGCGGCGGCCCCCGAGCTCCCCCCGAGCGCAGGGAGGCAGCTCTGTGTCCCCCGCCCCGTCCCCGCGCCCGGAGCGGCTGCGCCAGGGCCCCCCGCGGGGGGAGCGCAGGCTGCTCACCTGGCAGCCCTTCTTGTGGTGGAAACCGACCACCACGATGTGCAGCACCGCGGCCCCCTTCTCCATCGGGCCCGCAGGGACCCGGCCCCGCGCTGCCGCAGCGCCCCAGACACACTGCCCCCTTCCTGCACCGCCCTATTCCTGCTCCGCCTCATTCCTGCTCCTCCCTCTTCCCTGCTCCTCCCTCTCGCCTGCTCCCGCCTTTCCTGCTCCCCCCTTTCCTGCTCCTCCCCATCCCTGCTCCTCCCATTCCCAGAATCGCAGAATCACTAGGCTGGAAAGGACTTTCAGCATCGAGTTCAACCATTGCCATCAATCACTAAGGCATGTTCCTGAGCACCTCATCCACCCGTCTTTTAAACACTTCCAGGGATGGTGACTCAACCATCTACCTGGGCAGCCACTGCCAGTGCCTGATAACCCTTTCCATGAAAATATTTTTCCTGATGTCCAGCCTAAACCTCCCCTGGCGCAGCCTGAGGCCATTCCCTCTTGTCCTGTCCCCTGTCACTTGGAAGAAGAGGCCAACTCCTGCCTCTCTACAATCTCTTTTCAGTTAGTTGTAGAGAGCAACAAAATCTCCCCTCAGCCTCCTCCAGGCTAAACAACCCCAGCTTCCTCAGCCACTCCTTGTAAGACTTGTTCTCCAGCCCAAGCCAACTTGGTGTGAGAAGTAAAATATATAAGTCTTTGTCTTCCTGCACTCAGACTGTGCTCCCTCACCAGCCTTTGTGATGGTTCAGTTCTGGTTATTTAAACCAACAGCCTTTGCCTGAGAGCTTGCTCTTAATGATTGACATCCTCTGGGCAAGTCAGAGGTTATTTCTGAAAGAACTATAAAAGAGTAGTGCTTAAACAAAATCTCATCACTAATGCAACACCCAGAGGCTCAAATGATAACAATAAAACATGTAAGTATGTATTCTTCCTCAGCTCCCACAGAAGTGGCACTATAGAAAAAAATGTACTGTAGGGAACACAGCATAAGCTACAAGGGACAATGCAGCTCTGGTAGATGAAGGATTTCTGATTAATTTTGGTCTGTAACTTACTTTTGAGTATCATTCCCAAAAAGAAAACGGTGTGAAATATTGGCCTTTACCTCCTGCAGTGATGAGGTATCTCCATACGGTGCCTGGAAGTGTTTATAGCTCATGCTTTGTTCATTGAGGAAAGGGCAATGTGGCATCACTCTCATTGCTGTGGATTTTCCATTAGGGGTAATTGTGGTTTATTGCTTCTCTGAATAGATTATTAGATTTATTTTTTTCCTGCTTGGAATTTTCTTCCCCATTAAGACAATAAAAATGTTGGACTGACAACATCAGCCTGTTCTTGGAAACTAACTGGCTGACATCAATGTATTTTCACAGCTCACGTTGCGTCCGCTTATGAGAAAGAAAGAAAGGCAAGAACTGCTATGAGACGGAGGCTCTTGGAAAAGGCTCAGTCAGGATTTTCTTAATGGAATTTTCTTTCTGTGTGTTTAGCTGAAATATCACAAAGATAACTGAACCCTACAGTTCTACTCAGAGGTAACATTTTACTTAAGAACCACTGGCTGTTATATCATTTCCATAACCATCAGGATTTGTCAGTCGTTTTGCATTTCCTAGCAGTAACCAGGAGTTCTCAGACTCGCTGAAATGCAGTGAGACTTTGTGAGATGGATCAGCCTTACTGGGTAGTATGAGAGTTGATGTCTAGAAGTAACATCAGAGATGAGCAGTGCCTGGCGTAGCTGGTAACTCTGTGTTATTTGTTAGGCACAGCCCAGCTTCCTAAAGGGCAAAATTTATGGAGATAAGCATATGAATAAAAAAAAATAGGGATTTCTGTTGAAGAGAAGTGTAAATTAAGTCCTGGCATGGATCTGAGGTTTGTAACTAATTTCTTTTGGATGGCATTCTCACTTAGTGTTTGGAGTAGATTTTTTCTGAGGCCTTTGTCCTAAATTTTAGAGAAGCTGAATTGTATGTGGTAAGAAGCAGAATGCTGTTTGGGTTTATGATCTCTCACTTGGAAACTTCTGTAAAAGAAATAGGAAGGGGAAAAGACTACAAAAAATTGATTGGTTATAAATTTGATGAATGTCTTGGCGTCTGGCTGCGTTCTCAAGCATTATGGGCTTAAAGGAGAGAAATCCTCACCTGCGAATAGTTTGGGGTGGCCCTCCCAGACCGTCAGGTTGGGAGCCCTCCCGGGCTGGTCACTAACGTGATCTCTGTCTGCAGCAGCGGAGAAGCTCTGGGACATTTTGATGTCCAGCATAAGCAGTGGCTGGGGAGACGGTGCTGGGCTATGTTGTGAATGCAGAGCAAAGGCTGGTCAGGAAGGATCGTTGGTGCTTGGCCATCCCACAGCATGCAATTGCATAGCAGTGGCAGCGAGGGGCTCTCACTGGAGGAAACCCGCAGCGCTCTGGGTGTTGCCTCAGAAACTTGTATGCGTGAACCAACAGCAGTAGCATCTGCAAGGGCAGTAGAGTGACTGTCTTTTCTCCTCACTCTTGCAGCATGTAGACGAGAAGTCCCTGGATGCATTTGCACTAAATGATGACAGTGGGGATTACACGCTGAAATCCATTTTCCATTAACTTCTCCCCAGCTATGATGATATCAGCTGTTTCAAGGTCATTAGTTAGAGAATGGGTCTCTTCTTCCATCTCGTGTTTTGTTGAACTTCCCTCTGATTTTGCTTTGTTCCATTCAAAATACAATCTCAGTGCTATTTGAAGCTTTTTGGATGCTGTAATTTCCCTAGAAAGTTAAAATAATGTTTTCTTTTCAGTAAGTAGGACCAGATGTTATTTGAATGGTGCATTCAATTGCCATAGGGCACCGTGAAGTAGGTGGGATTCCCAACAGGCTTTCCTGTGGTAGGTACCACATTTGGTGTGGTGGGAATGATGGTATCATCTCCTGAGATTCATAGGACTCTTAAGCATTCAGTAAGAGAGGAGAGCTTGTATTGTTACAGAGGTTTGCAGACACGAGTGTGACGCATCTTTTCCTGCAACTTTGCAAGGCTTAAATTTGGGTGGCAGAAACATTTCTCTCAGACAATGACCAATGACAATGCCTTCTGTCCCCTGTGGGTTCCCACTCCTTTTGGCTGGAAAGGATTTACACATTTCTGGCTCCTGCAGCTCTTCAGGAAATGCTGGTGCCTGAGGAGAAATGTTTGAAGAAGATAACTGTTCAGCATTGTTTCCTTAGAACATCTTGACTGTGTGTAGGTATATGCCAAAATATATCCTGGTGGGTTGTGAGGGGAGCAGAGAAAAGCTTGTAACCTCTGAGTATGGGTGTTAATTATTTGTGAAGTAGAAACCCCTCTTTGGGGCCTCTGATCAAAATGCTCCCCTTGATATGCTGGCCAATAAAGGCAATTGCTTTGGTTGTAATTCTGTGCTTTTTTCCTCAGATCTCCATTTCTGCCCTGATGTCCTTTGTGGAAGGAACTTCTGGAGGTTGGCTACAGTGAGCACGAAAGTCCTTATCACAACCTAAGTCACACCGCAGATATGACATGGATGGTCCATTACCTACTTTTCAAGACAGGCATAGAACCCTGATCAGCAGAGGCTGAGGCTCTGTCTTAGTTGAGCCCATAGCCAGCAGCTAAACAATAGGCAGCTGCTTCTCTGATGGCAGAGGAGAGGGCCCCCTTTCCTGAAGACTGGGGTCAGGAACGCTGGGCTGTCTGCAGCTCACCGGCCGGGTGATGGTCCTGATGATCCTGTTGGGTGTTGGTGAGGATGCTGCACTTTGGGTTTGCATGGGCTGCAGGGCTGGCACTGCTCATTGAAAGCTGTCTGGGGAGGTGTCAATGAGAGCCCTCAGAGGTTCCTGTGGTGGTGTGGGGCTGGAGGCATTCTGGGCACTGTGGTGCAGTGGTGCTCCATCAGGCTTGCAGGGCCTGGATACACCTGCATGGGCTCCTCCTTCTCTGCCAGTGAATCCACTTCCACGGGCTTGTTGCCACTCAGTGGCAGGTTGACCTCCATGGGCTTCTCATCGTTCTACTCCTGTTCATATACTCCTGCTACGTAATGTCAATGATGATAATACTTACAAAATAAGACTTGGCTGTTCAGATTAACAATGATAGATTCTTGATGGGCACAGAGGTCAGAGGACATGGCTCCTTTCCTGAATTTCAGGATCAGGAGTGTTAATCTGCAGGTTGCCAGCAGGGTAATGGTCCTGATGATCCTCCTTAGTGGTGGTGAGGATGCTGCAGTTTTGGCTGCCATGGGTTGGAGGGCTGGCACCACTTGTTAGAAGCTGGCAGGGAGAGCCTCTGGTGGTCCTGTGATGGTGTGGGCCTGGAGGCACCCTGGGCATGGTATAGCGCCCCATCAGGCCTGCAGGAACTGTATCCCCCTCCATTGGCTCTTCCTTCTCTGCTAATGGATCCACTTCCATCGGCTCCTTGCCAGTTAGTGGCAGATTGGCCTCCATGGGCTCTTTACCACCCAGCGTCAAGTCGACCTCCATGGGCTCCTCATCACTCAGTGGCAGGTTGACCTCCATAAGCTGACAGAAGAAAATACGGGACAACAAACACCGATCAATGTGATCCAAGTGAAGCCGTTTTATTTTGGGTTCGTTCTGCTTTTATAAAACTGTTTAACTTTAGCCCGCCTTCAACAGTTACCTTCCTAATTTGCATAACACAACAGAGTCGTTGTAACCTTTTATAATCTTGAGGACCCTGGCTATGGCTTCCCAGCTCCTCCCAGCCACAGTGCTTGGGTTGCTCATTGTGTGTTGCTACCCAACAATAAGCTCCTTGTCATTCTACTCTTCTTCATATACTCCCACTCCTGCTACATAATAGCAATAATAATAATATTTACAAAACAAGACTTGGCTGTTCTTATTAACAATGATAGACTCTAGATGGGCACAGAGGTCAGAGGACATGGCTCCTTTCCTGAATTTCAGGATCAGGAGTGTTAATCTGCAGGTTGCCAGCAGGGTAATGGTCCTGATGATCCTCCTTAGTGGTGGTGAGGATGCTGCAGTTTTGGCTGCCATGGGTTGGAGACTGGTACCACTTGTTAGAAGCTGGCAGGGAGGGTGACTAGGAGAGCCCTAGGTGGTCCTGTGGTCGTGTGGGCCTGGTGGCACCCTGGGCATGGTGATGCAGTGCCTCATCAGGCCTGTTGGAACTGGTGCGTGCATGGGCTCTTCCTTCTCTGCTAGTGAATCCACTTCCATGAGATCATTGCCACTTAGTGGCAGATTGACCTCCATGGGCTTGTTGCCAGCAATGGTAGGTCGATCTCCATAGGCTTCTTGGCAGTGATGATGGGTCAATCTCCATTGGCTCCTTGCCACTGAGTGAGGGGTTGATCTCCATGGACTTCAGGTGGTTGCTGCAGGTGCTGCTACCATTATCAGCAACCATTCTTGCTAGTGATGGCATCCTTGCTGTTTAACTGATGCTCTGTTTCTTGTCTCAGTGATCAGAGTTCTCATCTGGCCTCTTTGGGTCCACCTCTGCATAGAAGGCTTGGGTGCTAGGTACAAAGTGCGGGGTTGCTGGGGAGCTGTGGGCCGGCTGCAGGGGTGCTGCTGGTGATGTCACCAATGGAAGGTGCTGTGGTTGGACAGGTCAACCTCCATTGGCTTGTTGCCTCTGAGTGATGAGTCGATCTCTGTGGGCTCCTTCCCACACAGTGGCAGGCTGGGCTCCACAGGCTTCTGTCGTTTTGCATAAGTGGTGCTACCCTAGTTGGTTAACTTTCTGCGTAAGGAGCGTAGGGATGGCATCCTGGTGTTTCAGGGGCTCTTTGCCACTGAGTGGTGGGTCAACCTACCCTGGCCTGCTGGCAGTGAAGGTGGGCTAGACTCCATGGGCTTGTCACTACTGAGTGATGAGTCGATCTCCATGGGCTCCTCACCACCCAGTGGCGGGTTGACCTCCATGGGCTCTTCGCCTCTGAGTGAGGAGTTGCTCTCCATTGGTTCCTCACCACTCAGTGGTGGGCCGAGCTCCATGGGCTTCAGTTGCTTTGCATAGGTGCTGCTATGCTCCTATGCACCTTTGCATAGTTGCTGACCCTAGTCGGTCAGCTGTCTGCATTGGGAGCGTAGGGACGGCATCCCTGGTGGCTCACGGATGCTCTCCTCCTGCCAGTAAGCGGCATCTCGTGACTGCCCTCTCTGGTTCCATGTCTGTGTAGAAGGCTCTCAAAGCGTGGAGCTGCCCAGCGAGCTGTGGTCCAGCTGCAGGGGTGCCTGCTGGTATACCAAGAGGCTTGTAATGTTAGCAACGGAAGATGCTGTGGTTGAATGGGTCCCATGAGGCTTTTCTGCCCAGCCATGCCGTGGCATGTGTCACCAAGACTCACTGGAAAGTTACCCTTTAGAAGCTGTAGGGCCAGATTAGGAGAAGGGATTTGGTGGCCTTCCTCCTCTTCTGTCTGCCTGCTTCCCACTATTCAGCACCTGCAGCTGGTCCAGGGCCTGGCAGGGTTTCAAGTGCATGGTCCTGCCATGTCCGCAGAGAAGAACGGCAGGGAGTGGCCAGAAGGTGGCTGAACCTTCTGACTCCCCTCTAGCATCTGCCTGCCATGGGCACAGCCATAGGTGCCTCCAGCGCCAGGGTGCTCCGGGCCTGGGGTGACTCCTTGGGTGTCCCTCTTCTGGCGCCAGCACCAGGGTTTGGCTGGAAAGGCAGCTGGGCTCTGTGAGTCTTATTGGGTCTTGGCAGATAGTGAGAGCAGATAGTGCTGGGCATGAGAAAGATGTGCCAGCGTATCCCCAGCCATGGGGAGGGCTCACCTGGAGGGGAGGCAGATCAGCTGGCCCCTCCAGCCAAGCCCAGGAGAGCTCTGAGTGGAACATGCTGGTGGAGCTCAGAACAATGCCCAGACAGCTTGAGCGAGGCCGACAAGGGAGATTCCAGTGCCAGATTGTGCTGCTGGGCAAGAGCCTGACTCTGCCCACTGCTGGTCTGTGCTGCAACAGCGCCATCCCTGCAGGCACTGGGGCGGCTGCTGGGTCAGTGCTGGGTGAACAGACCAGTCCATAATGACCCCAGTGGCCACATGGGAGAGGAGTGAGGAGGGGCACTAGGGGCTCTTCCCTGTATGTCCATGTCACCTTTGTACTGGGAAGCACAGACCTGGGCACAGCGCTGTAGGCATGGCCTCACCAGCACTGAGCAGAGAAGGGTCACCTCCCTCCAGCTGCTGGCGATGCTTTGCCTGCTGCAGCCCAGGGCATCGCTGGCCATCGCCTTTGGGCAAGGACACCTTGCTGTCTCCTCGCCAACTTGGTGTCCACCATGTCCCCGCTGGGCCTTTCCTGCCCTGCTGCTCTCCAGCAGCTTGACCAGACTGGCTGTAGGCACAAGTAGCTGTGGCTGCCAATTCTTCTGCATTTCTCTTTTGTGTCAAAATGGGAGTGTTAGGATTTGCAGGAATTTTGTTTCAGTGTTTCACTCTGAAGCCTCACAATCAACTCTAAATCCAGTGTCAGCAACCAAGTCTGCATCCCAGACTGCAGCACAAAAAGGATGAGAATGAAGCAATGGTAACAGCCATCTTCTACACTGTCTCTATAATTAACTATGGACAGTATTCTTTTTTCCTAAGACAAGGGTTTCTGCTTTAGTTTAAAGTAAAGCAAGTTTGTGAAAATGTTTTTTAGGTGACATAGACAAGCTACTGAAAGACAAATCGATAAAATCTTTTAAGTTTTTTAAGTTAAAATAAATGAGCAAAAGACCAGAGAAGCCAGGATATATAAGAGCAGAAGCGTTTATGGTTTTCATACGAAGGATATTTGTGTAACTTGAAATTGTGCTTGTGTTTTCTAGTACATTGATCTAGGAGATACATAAAGAAAGATATTGGTTGGACCACGCATGCTATAAATCAAGTTTTTATCTTACTTTTTACCCACTTATCTGATATATATAGATAAGACAAATCTTATTTTCAGTGCTACATGAAAAGTCTAAGTTTCTCAGCTGTACCATTAAGGAGCCAAGCCATTCCATGGACTCCATAATTGGGATAAAACTTCAGGGTCACAAGTGTCAAGCTCTCTTGGAAAGGTCCCAGGCTGGACTCAGCAGCAGAAGGAAGCTGGACCCAGGAATTGGGTTCAGGAACATGCATATGCCAGATAACAGAAAAAAACAGACAACGTCCTCACTATGTGCTGGCCATCAAAGAAGAAAGCTTGACCCGCATAATCCCTCAGTTGGTTTTCCTGAGTGTGATGAGCATGGGGTGGAATACTCTGTTGGTCAGTTTGGGGTCACCTGTCCTGTCTGCACCTCCCATAGGTGTGACCCTTTATTTTGGTTTCTACAGGAGTGACTGGCCTTACAGTATGCTAAGGTGGATGTTGTTCAGCAGATAAGAATAAGGAACTCCCGTAATAAGATGTTTTAACCATGTTCTTGTTTACCTCCATTGCTGCTTATCTCCACAATGTCATTTTCACTTTGGTTTTAGCACTTTGCACTAAATTAGACTTTTAAAATGAAATGGGGGTTGCATTTCTATTTTCTGTGTGTTTTAAACTACAAATGATAGAGGATCCTAGGTGGACAAATGCTACACATTTCTGTAGTTCTTGCTGACGCTTCTATCATGTTTAAAGAGAAGGGGGGGAATTCCTCATTGTCCTAATATATTGATGCCTGGGGAGTGACTTCAGGGATCAGGTTGGTTGCATGTGGAACTCACCCCTCATGGATCTGTTTGCTTTCATGAAAAAGCACGTAAGTGGCCATTCAGTCCTTAGCCAGCAGCTAAACTCAGGGTAGCCCCTCTTCCATCCCTGCCTTGCACCAGAGAAAGGATTGGAAAAGGAAAGGAAAACCCATGGGGTAAAATAACAACAGTTTTATTAACACAATAAAAAACGAGTAATGATTTTACTACTCCTACTCTTGAAACTCGTATGTAATAGTAATAACATCAACAACATCAACAACCACAACAAGAACAACAAAATGAGCAATAATAATATGTACAAAAAGAGAGAGGTGGTCCTCCTGCTGCTTCATCTGGATGGTGAGAGGCTGCTGCAGTTTAGGAAAGGTCCTGCGGCCCGGTGAGTTTTGAGGCAACCTGGGCATGGTGGTATAGAGCCCCCTCAGGCCCAGAGGAGCTGGATCTGCCTGCATGGGCTCTTCCTTCTCTGCAGGTGGATCCAGTTCCATGGGCTCCTTGCCACGGAGTGGTGGGTCAACCTGCCTTGGCTTGCTGGCAGTGCCGGCGGGTCGACCTCCATGGGCTCTTCGCTGCTGAGTGATGAGTCGACCTCCATGGGCTCCTCATCACCCAGTGGCGGGTCAGCCTCCATCGGTTCTTCGCCACTGAGTGAGGAGTCGATCTCCATCGGCTCCTCCCCACTCAGTGGCAGGCCGAGCTCCGTGGGCTTCAGGACTTTGCTGCAGCGGCTGCTACCGTCAGCAGTGGCCATTCTGTCTGTTTAACTGATGCTCTTCTTCGGCTGAGGTCACCAATGGAAGGTGCTGTGATTGGACGGGTCCCGTGAGGCTTTTCTTCGGTTCTTGGGTCCAGTTCTAGGCTATCTAAGTTTTAAAGTCTTGGGTTACTTTTCTGGATTCAAGTTTTCTTAAGGAATCGCTGAGTACAATCACTGTTTGGGTGAACGAGCCCTGGTTCTTCAGGAACTTCTTCCTCCTTGCAAAGTTGGGCTTGAATCCTGGGGAAGAAAAGAGATGCTCTTGCAGAAATACCAGGGGGATCTCTGACTTTGTAATCCCACTGACAGCACTGGAAGTAAGAGCTGCATTTGCCTGCCTCTTCCCCATGTGTCCCCCACAATAACATTTCTGGAGCCTCTGCAGTCGGTGGTACTTGTGCAGAGCTTCCCAGCAACGTGCATACGGTTAACAGTAGCGCAGCCTGTTCTTGGGCCTCATTTCTTCTTTGAGACTGTGAAATGTAATTCCTTAAAGGTAAAGAAGAAGCAGCGATATCAGTTGTCCTGCTTTTCCTCTACTTTAATATGCTGTGCTTCTCTGAGACAAAGGTGTGAGCCCAGATGAAAGGACAGCGCGTAAAAGACGCACAGGCTTTTGTGCTCGCTTGGTATCATTCAATGTAGTTGAGGAGTACCTCAGTGAAAGAGCTCTTGGCAACAGTTTGTGGGGACGGTTTAGCCAGGGCTGCTCCAGAGCACGCAGGCTCTGCGCGTATGTCAGGTTCCAGTCTAACTGAGGAGGAAAAGCAAGAAAAGGAGAAATATCTGTCTTCAGCTGTCTCTCTAACGCGTCGGGAGTGATCAGGCCTTCTGGACAGGCCTAAACCGATACAGGTGACCCCTGGACGATTCGTATTGCATTGCTATGTGTACCGTTTGATCTCTAACCTCCTCTCACAGTGCTGTTATCAGTGGGACTGTGCTCTGCTGTTGTCGGTGCAGAGAGTGTGAGAAGGAGAGTCGGGAAGCAGCTGGGGCCAGAGACTGCGTGGTTTTGGGGTGATACAGTTTGTTCCTTCAATGCTATGAAAGCTGGATCCATCGCAATGACGGTTGGTGACCTCACCTGCGAGTGGACGCAGTGCGTAGGACGTGCAGAGGGAAAGGAGAATTTGTGCGCGTGTATGTAGCCGCTGGCACTGAAGCCAGTGCCTCATTCGCCTGAGCTGAGCCCTTGGCTTTGCTGTGCCTGCTGCAATAAGCTCTGCCCAAAGTAGCCCACGCAGACCTCTGTGGGTTTTCCAGTTAACAGTGTCCCGAAGATGCTCCTAAGCTCTTGTAACAAAGGGAAGGCCTTCTTGAGGAGCACTGCAGAGCGTGCTGTCCTCTTCCCCCATGGAGCCAAGGGCAGCAGCTGTAAGAGATGGGATGCAGATGTGTTGCAAGGGTTCCCAAAGTTTTGGAACACCCACTTGTGTCCCGGCGGGTGCAGGAAGGAGTCTTTCCCCGCAAGGCCAGTCAGAGTGGGGCCATTCTCAGAAACCTCTGAGATGGCTCCAGGTTTAGGGTGAACAGGGCTGTGGCATCTCCTGGGAGGCGTGAGCAGCCTGTGGGATGAGGGGGCAGACTTTGCTGCCATGCTCAGGGAATAGCTGATTGCCAGCTCTGGGGTCAGGAAGGAATTTTCCCCCAGGCTCGGTTGGCACAGTTCCCATGGAGGGGTTGTCTTCCTCTGCAGTTGCTGCTGCTGTCAGCAGTGTCCATTCTATCTGTTTAATTGATGCTCTTCTTCAGCTGAGGTCACCAATGGAAGGTGCTGTGAATGGATGGGTCCCGTGAGGCTTTTCTTGTGTTCTTGGGTCCAGTTGTAGGTTATATAATTTTTAAAGTCTTGGGTATCTTTACTGGATTCAAGTTGTTGAAAAAATTGCTAAGGACAATCACTGTTGCAATTACTGAGCCCTGGTTCTTCAGGAACTTCTTCCTCCTTGCAAAGTTGGGCTTGAATCCTGGGGAAGGAAAGAGATGCTCTTGCAGAAACACCAGGGGGGATCTCTGACTTTGTAATCCCACTGACAGCACTGGAAGTAAGAGCTGCATTTGCCTGCCTCTTCCCCATGTGTCCCCCACAATAACATTTCTAGAGCCTCTGCAGTTAGTGCTACTTGTGCAGAGCTTCCCTGCAATGTGCAGGCTCATCTCTGAACATGAGGCCTTCTAAAGTTCTGCCTACCTGAAAGATACCTCTGAGCACTTCTAGGAAGTGATGGTTGGTTACCTGCCAAGCTCAGGGATTTCTCTTATAATGCCCGGTGGTTTACCATGCCCTGTTCCGTTAGCGCATCCTCGGGCCGGGGCACAGATTAGAGCCTAATGTTTGTTTACGGTTGTAAAAAACAAGCGCAGGCCAGTGAGCCATGGGATGTTTGATACAGTTGGGCTTTGGTTTTATTTTTAGTGAATGCACTGGGATGTGCCTTTTTTTTTTTTTTTGTCATCTGCAGCTTTTTTATCCACCAGTAAAATATATACAGCATATATATACGTTGAAAGGAAGAGCACATAGAGGACCGATTACAGTATATGGCCAGGTGAAAGTGTCTCTTGTAACGGTGATAAAAGCTTTGTGATCCGTTGGTCCCTGGGCCGTAGCAATGAGGTTTAATCAAATCTGAGCGAGCACACGATCTCACTGCAGTCCACGTGAAATAAAAATGTGTGGTGAACAGCCTACTAGTGAGTCCAACACTCATGAACAAAACGCGATTCAAAAGAAGCCTCTGTGTGGGTTTTGTTTCAATGCATATGTATACTTTTAAATATACAGTATATGAAGAGGTACAGCAAGATTTTAATTCTACCACATATAAACAAATATACGACGGCCGTTAGAAAATATGAGAGGTGCAAAATACGGTAGCGGTTGTGTTAGCAGCTGTCGCGTGAGAGACGCGCTATCACAAGTGGGAAAATTTGAAGAATTTTAGGTAGAATCATAGAATCATGGAATAGTTAGGATTGGAAGAGACCTTAAAGGTCATCTAGTTCCACCCCGCTGCCATGGGCAGGTGCATCCCCCTAGATCAGACTGCCCAAGGCCCCATCCAACCTGGCCTTGCACACCTCCAGGGATGGGGCGTCCATAGCTTCCCCGGGCAACCTGTGCCAGCGTCTCACCACTCTCATGGTGAAGAAATTCTTCCTTACGTCTAGCCTAAATCTGCCCCTCTCCAGTTTATGCCCATTGCTGCTCGTCGTATCCCCACAAGCCTTTGTGAACAGTCCCTCGCCAGCTTTCCTGTAGCCCTTTCAGGTGCTGGAAGGTGGCTGTAAGGTCTCCTCAGAGCCTTCTCTTCTCCAGGCTGCACAAGCCCAACTCTCTCAGCCTGTCCTCGTACAGGAGGTGCTCCAGCCCCCGATCAGCTTTGTAGCCCTCCTCTAAACACCTTCTAACAGCTCCATCTCTTCCTTCTGCTGAGGATTTGAGAACAGGACACGTTGCTCCAGATGATGTCTCAGAAGGGGAATAGAGGGGCAGTGTCACTTGCGTAAAAGGGGATGGGGCTTAGCTTCTGGGCTGCTGCCAAGAGTTTTGGTGCCGTTTTTTGCGCAGCGCCTCATGCTGAACTGGGGGTGGGGGCGAGGCCGGAGTGAAGGGGCAGGGGCAGGGCCAGGCCAAGGGGGCGGGGTTAGTCCCCAGGAGGGCCTTGGCAAGGCCCGAAGGAAGTGGCGGAGCTAGGGCAAGGGGGCGGGGCCAGGGCAAAGGCGGCAGGGCCACGGGAAAGGAAGGGCGGGGTCAGAGCAAGGGGCGGGGCCGGGGCAGGAAGGCGGGAACAGGGCCAGGGCCTGTGGGCGGGGCTGGGGCTGAGGCTGGGCCTGAGGCGGCACATGCTGAGTGCGGGGTGGGGGTGGGGGGGCGAGCGGGGCCGAGCCGCTCCGAGCGCGTGGTCCTGGCGATGGAGCTGCAGGATCCTCATCTCCGGGTTGAGGTGTCACCGCCTCCCTCAGAGCTTCAACACCTGCTCCTGTATGTTTCGACAAGAGCTGCGGCGAGTTTTTAGCAGGACCTTTTCCCACTCTCGAAGCCTTTTGGAATCGGTGTTCCAAACTGCTTTGTTAAGAAGGGAGGAATTAAGTGGAGTTGTCTGGGGGAGAAGTGGTTTGGTTTTGAGGCCTCATTCCTTGCTTAATGGCTGAGGATCCCGATGCTCTGTTTATCTGAGTGTGAGCTGGTTCAATCAGTGGTACTTACTCTGTTTCAAGAGGAATTCTGTCTGCTTGACAGATTCCCTCTTTTAGTCAGAAACATTCTTTCTCTGACTGGTCTCCTCTTCCCAGCTGGAGAGAGGCCAGATTAACTGAACCCCTCAGTTGCCTCCTGCCTGGTGGTGTTTCCAGAGCTTGGGATCGTGGCTATGCACAAGGAGTCCGGGTGAGGGACCCCGTTTTGGTTGGTAGCAGCAGGAGACCTGTAACCTTTGTGCTTTGTGTCCTTGAAAGCGTTTTTGGATCTGTAAATCCTCTGGCATTTCAGGCAAAGAACACTCTTCATGTTATTCAACTTAGGCAGGGAGTCCATAGAACAGAGCAGTTATGCTGTGCGATGCCTTCATTTCAGCGCAACAGGCTCTGACCTAGGTCTGAGGGCTCCATCCAGGGGAGCAGTTCTCTGCAGTGCTAGTGTCAGACTCATCCAGGAGACAGGGGCAGAAAGGGGCACCCCTACAACGTTCCTCATTCTTTACCCAGGACACCTTGACCCTGCTCATCTCACAACATGTCCAGAAGCATGTCCAGAAGGCTGCTGTGAGGGACACCATCAAAAGCCTTATTAAAATCCAGAGCAACAACATCCTCTGCCGTCCCGCCATCCACGAGGCAGGTGACCTTCCCTGTATTTTGAAGGGTGTGTCTCCTGTGCAGTGAGGGGCATTCGCTATGTTCCTTGGTTAGAGCAGCAAACGCCTGCTCTGATTGTTTTGTTTTGTAAAGTAAGTAAAAGCGAGAGATTGGCTGCATCTTTGTCTGCTGCAGGAGACCTAGCTGGCGCGTAGGCGCTGCACATTCCATTTGATGCATGGGTTGAAGCTACCGTTCTCTTATGCTATTGGTATCTTGATGTCTTTAGTACAGTTTGTAGCTTGGACATCCTCCGCTGGTACAGCCTTGATTGTCCTTGGTCATCTTCCTCTTGGGCGTCTCTCTGGGAAGAGATGTCTCTCCTGATCCAGTCTCTACAAAGATCTACAGCGTTTGTGGTGATGTCATCTTGGAAGAATTCTAACTTCAGGTTGACATGTCACTGGAGCAATACTGTGTCTACCTGCAGTCATGATGCAAACTGTTCTCTTACGCGTAAAAATGAAAGCTTGACTAGAATAAAGATTATGCAACTAGACTGCACGCTGCATAGAACAGAATCCTAGTTCAAGGGCTACGGTGCCAAACTGGGCAGGACATCAGACAAAGGAGCTAGACAGTGAGGCTGACACATAAACGCTGCGTTGAAATCCTTAAAAGAAACAACACATGACCGGCACAGTTCTAGCTTATTCACTTTTTTCATTTTGATCTGGAACACAAACTGCTCGAGGAATTAAGGACCTAACTGTATAATTTTTATGGAACGATCAGAGCTGGAATTTAATGTCTAGTGTTCTTTCAAGTCCATAAAACACAGAAACAAACCCTTTAAGTACAACAAGGTCACCCCAACTATCAAGCGTAATTATACTAGTTAGTAAGATCTTCACTAGAAAGAATTATGGTTTTTCTGTCTAGTTGTTCAAAAAAAAGGGGAAGAGTTACTTTGAAATGTATGTAGCCATATCAGTTTTCAGAAAGCTATCTCAAGGATTTCCTCGTGTTTTTTCCCAGTTCTTTTTAGGTCCTCATCTTTTTCAGCCATCTTTTTGTGCACCTGTGTTGTCTTTATGTGATGATTCTCTGTTGTTTCCGCTTCTACCTCCTGGGCTTTACGTATAAAAAAAAATGATGTAAAGCAAGCATAAAAAGTGATGCAAAGCAAGCAGTTTTTTAGATACAACAGTATTGAAACCTGTAAGGAAATCTTGTCAAGAAAATGAATTTTTCACACTGTCCATGATAATTAGGTCAGTTGATCAGAGTGTGTATGAAGTTTGCTGTCTGCAGTTTGGTATGTGGAGGAATTTTTTCCTACGTGATGCTGGAACTTTTCTGTAAAAGTTAAGATTCCAATCAACTTTTTTTCAGATAATTCTGTTTCCTGCTCTAGATAAGTGATGGAAACATCTGCAAATCTTCAGAAGGTTCTGACTTGCAGGGATACTTGCAGTAACTGTGGAGTAAAACTATAATTTCTGCTTAATTCTCCAACCCCCAGTTTAGATAATGGTGGAAAAAGACGGAGAGAGAAGCTGGAACATGCTGTACTCTACTTCTAACCATATGGTATAGCAATTTGACATGGTTTTGCGTTGCTGCAGCCTTACTTGAGCGCTGTGTGCAGTTCGGGCCGTGGTGTTGGAGAGGGATTTGAAGGTGTCCAGGGGAGGGCAAGGCAGGTGGTAAGAGGGCTGGAAGGCACATGCTGTGAGGAGCGGCTGAGGAGCCCGGCGGTTGTGGCTTTGCCAGCTGCAAGGCCGCAGTTCTCCCCAGAGGGGATGTAGGATGGGCAGGAGGAGTCAAGGGTGCTCCCTGCAGCCCTGCTGCCCCGTGGCCCTGGCCTGAGGCGGGGGAGGAAGGTCCGTCGGCTCCCCAGGAGCTCTGGTGCACTGGTTTGGCTGGAGAGGCCCTGGGTGCTGGTGCAGCTTCTGGAGCCGCCCCAGGCTGGCTCTCGGCTGGGTTGTGCTCAGTGCTCGTGGGCCCTTGGGTTTTGCGGGCTGGGGCCAAACCCTCCCCACGCTGAAGGCGACGCCAGGTGTCGAGAGAGCGACTCGTAGACTGCAGAGACAGGACAAGGCGGCGTGCAAAGAGGCGTTTTTGACAACAAGAAACGCTGGTTTATTACTTATTCCTAAAGTAACACGTTTCTATGTGGACAACATCGCTCGGTGCCCAAGGTGATTGCTGTTTGCAGCCCGAGCCGTTTCAAGGTCCGTCGCCTTGTCGTGCGGCCGTGTGGTTTGTCGGGCAGTAGGAGGTTGGGCAGTGTCGGAAGACGCGAGCTGGGTGGCGCGGTGGCCGTGACATGGGAGCGGCAGGAGGTGCTGGCAGTGCATCCCTGGCAAGGTGTGGAGGGTGGAACGGAGGGACGGCAGCCCCGGGGAGCTGCCCAGGATCCGGACCTGGCCACCAGTCTGGGCGTGGAGGGGGCCCAATGAAGAGTGGGGCAGGAGGTGTGCGGCGCTGGGGTGAAGGTGGGGATGGAGCTGGAGCCGCCTGCTGTACGTTGTCAGGGCTGCGGCTGCGGCGCCGTTTAGCCGGGGCTGGGCCGGCACTGGTGCTCGGGGCATCTGGGTCAGCCCGTGGGTGGGTCGCTGTGGGGCTGGGGGCTGCGCGTCTCTGGAGGTCGTTGTCCTCCGCAGCTGCTGTCGCCGCCGGAGCATCAGCTGGTCTCTTGTTTGGGCGCTGGTCCTCCCGCCCGGGGCTGCGTGGGGCTGCAGCCGGGGCTCGCTCTCTTTCCCCAGGGCTTTGGTTGCACCTCCTGAGGAGGTGCGGCTGATCTCTCTGGAAGAAGGGGTTGTGGAAGAAGTGCAGCTGCAGAAGGGAAAGGAGAGAAGTCAGTGCCATCATTTCCAGGAAGAGGAAGACACCCCTTTGGTCAGCACTTCTGCCCCTCCAAAATTCTGCACTTAGTGTTCCTGACAACGACCCTGAGAAAAACTCGGGCCACATGCTCCCGCCCCCATCCTCACTCCCTGCCTGGAAAAGGTTTCTTCTCTCTGAACGTGACCCTCTGCTCACCAAACGTCTCGAGGATTCTGTCATGGGGGAAGAACTCACGTACCTTGCCCAGAGAAGGTCCTGCTGCTCCTAATGCTTGCAGCGTCTCAATGGAGATGGAGATGGGAGAACCTCCTTCCATCGTGCGGAATCCGTGACGGTTCAGTTGGAGGATGAAGCCTCCCATGGACTCGGTTGGAAAGATCTTCCTGGCCAGCACTTCCTTGCGGAAGAGTTTTTCTGCGATCACGACGCAGTTTCCGTTGTCGTGCCACCAGATTGACTGGAAGCGGTGGCTGCTGACGATGTTCCAGAGCTTCTCGAGGAACCTTTGGGCTGAAGAGGGGCTGGGTTTGGCACAGGTGTCCTCCCAGCAATGATAAGGTAGGTTGGACACCCCACCCTCACCAGACATACCTTGGAAGTTCTCTCCTGCGAGAGGTGCGGTGGCAGCATCTCCAGGTGCTGCCATATCACGTCCTGCGTGATTGAAAGATGATGAAGGCACCAAACCAGGCTCCTCCATGTCGGAGGAGGAGTCTGATGAAGGTGACTCCATGCTACGTCTCATTGCTAGCTGCGTTGCAGCGTTGAGCCTCGTCCCTTTCCGTGAGCAGCGAGACTGAGTCCTGCCTGTCAGCGGGCTGAAGGGCTGTGGCGTCTGATGCCTGGGCAGCAGCTGGACAAGTGCCCTGGGGTCACTGTGACACGTGTGCCCGATCACAGCGACCTCACCATCTGGCACGCGTCCCCTGGCGACAGGAAGTGGAAGAGAGCACAAGTTGCTGCAAAGCCCTCTTTTCTTTCCCCAGGGAGCACGGGATCGAGCTAAGAATGACTCAATGGAGGAGCCCAGTGTGGGGCTTGGGGCTGCGCTGCTCTGGGGGTCGTTGTCCTCCGCAGCTCCTGTCGCCACCAGAGCATCAGCTCATTTCTTCTTTGAGCGCTTATCGTTCCCGGAAGATTGTGTGATTCCACTGTTACTTATGTTGACTGTAAACAACACTGGTCATGAATTAGTTTTTTCGTGCTATAATTTTGTCTTCTTTGTGTTTCTTTGATTTGTGCATGCATGTTACATAAATACTCTTTGTGAATAATTTAACTGGTGTTGCCAACATTTGCTTATGTCTCCTACTAATCTATGCACACATAGCTGCTCTGTTGTTGTTTTGAATTTAACTAACTAGCTTGTTTGCATGAAGACATCTTAATAAGCACTCAAAACAAAGTGCTAAAAACACAGGGAAGAAAAAAAAGTACAGATGCTGTTTGTAGGAATTGGTGAATTTCAGTCCTTGTAGTCTATTCCTTCTATAAGTTTATTTTCCTCCTGTAGAGCGTAACTCACTAGTGCTTCCCAGATCCCCAGAAAGTGGGGAAAAGCATCCAACAGGTACGAGAACCCCTGTTTTCTCCTGTGTTGTTTTTGTGTTATGTTCTTGCAGTATGGTTTGGCCTAGCAGTAAAAGTCCCTGTGCAATTTGTTGTTATTCTCGTACTGAGAAATGATAATGGGTAAAAACAAGTAAGAGGTGCTTTTTAATAAAGATTGGATTGACTAACAAGAAGAGAGGAATAGGATAAAATTAAAAGAAGTACTCTTGATCTCAATTATATTTACATTGTTTACATGGATTTGTAGTGTAGTTTCACTTCAATCATGAAGTCAAGTAAGTTATGTTATGGTTATTGTCTCCATATGTTACAGTGAAATTAAAAGGAGAAGCTCTAATATATTTGGTATTGATAATAAACACGTTGGGATTAATTTAAATGTGTACAAATTATTGTCAGAGCAAATTAAAAGGGCAAGTTCACAAAAGCCATATTATCAAACCCTTGTGAAGTAAAATGTGAAGCTGGAGCCTTTTTGCTGCCCCAAGAGCCAGTGCAGCATCAGGTTTGGAGATGGGCATGTGAGGACCTCTGTCCATGCTCTTAACCTCGCTTGGGAGCTGAGTACCAGCCCGCACAAAGCCACGGGCTTTCTCTGTGTCTGCGCTCCTGGTTTTGGTGTGCGCTGTGCCGAGCAGCAGCGCAGGCGTGGAGGGTGCAGGAGCCATCAGACCACACGAGGTCCCACCTTTGCCCGAGGCGGGCTGGCTGCAGGCTGGCTCCAGGCAGCCGGGCATCTCGCCCGCAGGTTGGGGGCATCTCACCCGCAGGTGGGGTCTCTCCCTTGAGGATGAGGGACAGTGACTTGAGCGTCTGGGTGTGCTTGTACCCAAGGGTCACGCTCACCTGCAAGGGGCTGTCCCTGTGCCACTAGCTGGGCAGCCAGTCGTTTCAAAGGAAGTCCCTGGCAAATCGTGGGGCGCTCTTCTTCAGCGATGTGGGGTGTAATCCAGGTAAGCAGGCTGTGAATGGCGTGTGCTCTGGGGTAGCATTTTGGTTCAGATCCATGCTACGTCTGCACCAGCAGCTGAGAGCAGTGGGTCAGAGTGCTGGGTGTGCCGTGCTCATCCAAGCCAAAGCCTGCGCGTGGGCTGTCACCCTGTCCCAAGCTAAACTGTCACCCATTGGAGGGAAGACCCCACAGCGTCACTGACAGAAGTGACTTGCCAGTGTTCTGGGCTCTTTCTACTTCACTGCAGAATAAAATGAAAGAAGCTCACTCTGTGTTAAGAGTGGCCATGAGCTCCACTAAGTTTAGCTATCCTGGTTTTTGGCACTTGGTAAACTTTGGAAGACATCTATATACACCAGAGTTAAAGCTTCTGATTATGAGAAAGAGGTTGGGCATACACGTACTTACTTTTCACATCTTCTGTCATAGCCTTTCTGATACATATATTTATGTAACATATTTATGTTTCTTGATTTTTATATCTATAAATTTGTATATATATGGCATAAAAACTAATTTAATTCCTATAGATCTTGTTGATTTAAAGATTCCTTCAAATCTAACTCTGAAATTCTTTTATATTAATTGAAGAACTTAGAGTAGTGTTTTGGTCTTTTGGAAGCCTAAGTGTTATAGCATTAGGTAAAAGAGACTTAAAAGAAAAATTACAAAATTACATGAAATTATGCATTGTGGAGTCTGAAATGTTACAAAATAGGTTATTCATTGTTGTAATAATTTGTTACCAGAAATTAATTTAAAAAACCCTTTTCTTCATCATACAGTCTTTTTTCCCCGCAAATATGTTGAATTGCACAGATTTGTAGGAGGGCCACGTAAGAATGAACTATGCCTTCTTTGAGGCCAAGTTGATAGAGTGAAGTAGTCCCTAGAAATCAATGTGTCTTTTGCTCATCTTAGTTTTTTTCGTCAAGAGTAATTCCTCAATACCAGTCTTCAGCGTTCTTCTCAGACAAGGCTCAGGAGGGACTTGGGAATCCCAAGAGGACCATTTCTGTGTTGGTTTCAGTAAATCTCTTTGCACTTGGTCTTGCACTGAGCTGCTTTGCTTTGCTGGGAAGGAATTGCTTCTAAAGCTCAAAAGCGCCTAGGCAGAAGTCTGGTCAGCAGCTGTTGAGAAGCTGAGGCAACGCAGGTTTAAGTGGATGTGGTTACTTGGGATCCCAGATACCTTCCAGCACTGCCCTGCCTGTGCCTATATCAGGCTCAGCTCACACAGGTGCAGTTCTCAAAGCTGGTATCAGGCTCAGCTGTGGCAGCTGGGATTCACTGTTAGAGGTAAGGGGTAGGCAGCAAGAGAGAATAAAAACAAGGTTTGGAGATGAAGGAAAGCATCTCAGGAACCATCCATTGCCCTGTGTTTTGTCTTGTTTTGTTTTGCTTTGTCTTTTTTGTTTGTTTTTTGTTTGTTTGTTTTTTAATTCTGTGTTTGCTGGGCTAGTAGAACCCAGGTTGATAGGTGGTGCTTACTTTTATGCAAATGATCTTTACAGAATAACAGCGATACAAGCATTAGTTTCCTGGGGTAAATCAATGGGCTGATATACGTGGGTGAAGTCAGTATATAAATGAAAAAGAAGTAAATATAACTCTGGGAAATTATTTACAGTGCATTCATGAAATGTGTATGGTTCAAATTCTCTTAATAAGCAGTTAGATGTGAATTGGATTTAAATACTTTTATTTTTCTATTAAAAGTTGGGGTTTTTTTAAAGAGATCAAAATAGTTAAGCTTTAAAAGCACAGGAAGTAAATAAAAGAAACTTCCCTAAGGCAGTATCTTATAAGACTCTGAAGATCCTACTAATGCATTTAAACAAATCTACAGGTTTCTGAAAGTGTTCAGCCAAATGAATGAAGCAGGTAAGGCCACATAGTTCAGTTTTCTTGCATTCTCTGGCTTTCTCATTTGAGATATGTTTGAGGAATAAAAAAAGGCCAGCTTTCTGCTCTTATATATAGCGTTTGTCCTGTTGGAATCCTAGTGTGTTGAATGACCATATGAGAAATTTACATTTCTTCTCTATAAATTGCACTTTTCAACTTCCAGAAGAAATGTGCGCATGGAAAACAGTTTTCAGGAGCAGGCTTGAAGTGATCACTACACAAGCTTAGTTTTAGGAAGAAAGAATCTGTGATAATTTTATATCAAATCTAGACTCTTGCTGTACTAGTGCTGGTATTGTAATGGGATATTGTTTTGATGTTGTGTGGAATGTTATAGTAAAAGAAATACCCCCTTAATGGTTGTATTCTGGAGTCACAACTGCAAAGAGCTATTTTTAATATTATTTCATAATAATTTGACAAATCTTATAAATTCACGTTTCAGTTTTCTTTTGAGACATGTTTGTTTATGATTCTTGGGAGCTCCAACAAGCTATGAAACATCTCTGACAGGAATTTGATGCTTCGGTAGAAGAAAAAGATCAACTTAGCATCCTGGAAACTCAAGTAAGATACCCTACCCGACAAATACTATTTAAAACTGCTCTTCCAACTTTTTCTTTTTTAAATGATGTATTTCCTGTAATGTATATCCATGTGTTATAATGGTTACTGAGGTGCTGTAAAGCTTCTTGAGAATTTCTGATTATCTAGAAATTAAGCTCATCTTTGTGCTAGAGGATAGCTTGTAAAATCTCTCTCGTGTTAAATGTGATTGTTCGATCTGCACTTAAATACATTTGTAATGTCTTTGTTATTAAGACTATAGCAGATGTTTGAGCTAAAATTATGTTGGCAAAATGTGTATTTTGCTTAATTGGTCTTTTTCTGCACTCAATACTGTTTTTATTAACTGGAAACATAATTCTGGTTTTAAAAACTAAAAAAATTCAGGCATTTTTCCTTTCTCCACTTTATGATATAAATTTCACTTAACTCTCTAGTTCTGTAGATGAATCCTTGGGTTTTTTTAACAAAAATTACATTTTGTTTAGGTGTCCATGCTGAAACAGAGGTTCCAAGATGGTCAAGCAGGCACTGAAACACCTGATCTCAATGCCTGTTCTGAACAACAACATCAAAGCCCAGTCCATGGTGTGGTACCAGGAAGCAGTGGTGGGCATTGTGTCTTTTTCAGGAGATCTTGATTTTGGGGGAATAAGCCTGCTGTTACTTACAACGGTGTAACAATACTATGGGCTGAACATGTCCGAGTAAGGATGTATTTTCTAGCAGGAGACAATTGTTTTGAACACACTTTGATAGCTAGAGGATAGAATAGCTCTTCTAAGATGCTAATTTTTCATAAGAATTCAAATACAATATGGTCTTACCTTTGTTAGTAGTGATGATAGGACTGTAATTGCTTCTGCTGGTAGGGGTTGTTACTATCCCCACTTGATATGATTAAGAGATTCTGTTCTCTGTGAGCAGGGACCTGTCCCTGGTTTAAAGAGGAGCAATCATGCTGAATACACTCCTCAATGCCAGCTTTAAAAAAAACCAACACCACAACAAGACAAACAAAAACCTCCCCCCCCAAACACTAATGAGGAGGAGCTAAAAGGTAATTTGATTAAAAAATGACCAATGAAGGAAAAGTAACTGAGTCACTGTGTTTTCTTAGGACTACAAAGAGTTTCAGTTCTTTGTTCCTTAAAGTATTTTTTTATCACAGTCTTGGTACTTGGAGTAACTCCTGGTGGTGTAAAAGGTGACATGTTCCTAAGGAGAAGCATGCAAACTACAATGCTTTTAGTTTTTGTTTGTTTGCAGAATGTTTATTTCAATGAAAATACCTTTACCAGAACGAGGAAGTTTTCAACTCATCCTTACTTGCTGGAGGAATTTCTTTTGCAACTGGGTAGATTTTGGCTACACTTCAAAATACTCCCTATTCTTTTCTTCTTTTATGAGCATTTTGTTTTCTGACATAGAAATATATAGTGATCTCTGATCTTGAAGTAAGAGACTAAAGTTTATTCCTGGCAAGGATTGTGTTCTGGCTTGAATTTTTTTTAGCTGTGTGGTTTATTTATTTTCTAGCTTTCTCTCACAAGGATCTCTTCCATAGGGCATGGTAACTGCAGAGGCAATGCAACAGAGGTGTGAAACATTGGAAATGAAGGAGGAGGTGATAGCCCAACTGTGTGCCAAGATCAAGCAGAAAACTACAGAAGTCAGGGAGTTAAAAGAACAGAAAGAAAAATCTGAGAGAGCTAGTAAGAAATTCTTAAGTTTATTAACTTTCACATTTAAACATGAGAAAGCTTCAGTGTGGTCTTTTTGCAGTCTTCCATCAGTTGTGGTTTGACGTGAGTATTAAGAGGTGTTTTTTTCCCTAATGTTCTATGTGTCACGCCTACTACCATCATTACTAACTTCACTTATGGTCAGCAGAGTTTTAAGGATGCTTTTGACTGGTTCACCTCTGTTATGGGTTCATCTGGAGTTAGGAAGGAAACTGCTGAAGGGCAGCTGTACTTTCCCGTTTATAGGAGAAGAGATAGTTTTGTGCTGGTATAACTTCAGGAAGGAAACTTGCAGCTCTTCATGAACTATCATTATAAAGCCATTGGTATTTTATGTAGAAAGCATAGTGGTGAGTGTATAAGAATTTGGGAAGAAGTAGATACAAGAGGATGTGTTACAGCCATAATAAGCATTTTCTTTCGATAACTGTGGTGGAAGTATTTCTGATTTAGTGAGACAGCAGGGATGATTCCATTCACTTCAGGCTTGGAAACTAGGGGCTACATAACTATAACTTGCTGTAGTCTGTTTTTGATGGAAATTAGGTAAAGTTAATTATCTGTGCTTGCAGTTCTCCTTTTACTTGAAAGTAAGTCCACCCCACCTTTGTTTTTAAAACAGTGTGGTTGTTTCACACTATACCTATCAAATCTTTTAGAAGAACTTGTTTAGATGCCTACGAGCACAAACTGAGTTCATTCTTTTGGCAGAAACTTGGATGTGGTTAGTTTGTGTCAAGCGTCACAATTTTTTTTCCTAAAAAATATTATGCGAAGCTCAAACAATAAAGTTCATGGGGGTTTATCTTAAGTGTACATAGATTTATGTCAAAACTTTCTATTTTGGATATTAGTTTAGGTAGGTAATTCTGCTTTAATATGGAAAATCAGCTTGAACATTGTCATAATAGTTTGAAACACTATTTTTTTGAGCAATAGAAACCTTTTAATTATGAACCAATATCTATGGGCTCTTGTTAATACAGTAATTTCCTCAGGTTTGTGTTGCCAGAAACTGAAAATGGGCTAGAAATGATGTTCTGGATACCTACAAAACATAACTGTTGTAGTGAGAAATAATTTCATGTATGAATAATGTGCTGAGGACCCTGCACTTTTCTAGGGGAAGCTTTGTGTGGTAAGTATGCTCTCTATTAAATAACATTTTAAAGTACTTTTGGTAACTTTTATGGTGCATAAGCATCCACTTTAACTCTGAGTGCATTTATTCTTGTACTTTGTGAAGTACACATATATAAATGTTGGAACCATTGGAAAACTGGTTAATAATATTCTAAGACAAGGGAAATTGTAAGGTGACCTGTATTAGGTTTTCCTTTTACTTCCTTGGCTTTATGTATTCCAAAAAGGTTGTAATACACATTGAAAGTATAGTTCAATACAGTGGAGCTCAAGTATTCAGGCACTGGAGAAAACCATCATGAGTATCGGGAGAGCCTGAAATTACTTCCAGGGCACAACCTTCGAGTTGTACCAGTTTTAAGAATTTGACAGTTTCATGTATTTGATGTCAACACATTTAAAGTTGTGTTTCTTAGATAGTTAATGTGAGATGACATTAAATTCTAGAGACCTCTTTTTCTATTTCTATGTCTAAGTGAAGAATTGACTTTGTGGAATATTATATTTGTAAAAATATTAATTTCATTTATGCTATGGCAAGGACAAGCCATACATATATTTTTTTATATATATGTAAGGACAAGCATAATACTGATATACTTGGAATTTACTTTTGTAATGCTATACTGTAGGCTAAAAAATGGTATATTTTTCCACTTCATGCTATTAACTTGCCTAAAGTTATGTGTCTGGCTTTTTTCTTAGCAATTCAGTGACTTTAGTGAAATGCTCCAGTATTTGATTTAATGTTAATGTAATTTTTTGTGTACTGAAATAGTGAAAAAATGTGTGCGTTTATTTTGTGTGTTGTGTAAACTGTAACTTAGTCTCCCCAGCTGAAGTTCCTTTTTTTTTTGCAGTTAGAGGTACATTATGTTGAAATCTCACAGAGCATTTTGGTTTTGTGCATCCACACATGCCAATAAGTGAATCATGGTGCCTTTCCCAACATTTGTACGAACGGGACTGGGGTAAGGGCTCTTTTTTCTTACATCTCACATTTGGAGCTTGAACTGGGCTCTAAAAAATATATCTGATGCTTCTCAGGCACTTTTACTTGAAGTAACTGCAACTGATTTGTTTGGGTTTTGTTTTGGTTTTGTTTTTTTTTAAAAAAAAAGCTTTGCATTGTACATAGATTATGTATATTTTTCTTCAACAAAGCTATTTATAGTGTTTGTAAATGTACTGGTACACTGCAGTTTGTTTCTTCTGAGACTACTTGGCCTTACTCCTTTCTCACTTCTCAGGATGCAGATCATTGATTGATTTCTATTCCATACAGTAAACCAAAAAAGTCTTTGGAAAGCAAATTCATTTTGCTTTACTTTGCTGTACTTTGTAGGCAACATTCCTTCTGCAAGCTTGATTAACGAATGCCTGCTGTCAGCCTTCAGTAAGATGTGTAGATCTCTCCTTTACCCTCCTGTTCAGTCCTTGCCTCACCGCTTTCAGCAGTAGATGGCACTGAAGTTGAAGGGATCATGCCTGCAGTCTGGGAGAGGAAGCGAGACTTTGCACTACGGACTGAAAAGATCTTCCCTCGACAGCAGCTCTCCCAGTTGGGGAAGAACACAGGCAGTGCCTTTACTCTTTGCATTCATAATTGATGTATTTAGATAAACACATGGACTTATATTCCATGCTTTTACCAACAGTAGAATTAAAATCTCCCACAGGTTAAAAATAATAGTTTAGATCGTGCTTGATGATAGTTTAGCCCTCTGCTGGTTTGAAGTCATGCTACACCATCATTAAGTGCTTTGAATAAAAATGTTCTGTTTTGCTTATTGCTAAAAGCGCCTGAGATGCATATAATTTAACTTCTAGGGAGCTGAGAGTGTTTCTGTGAAGTGTTACTTCTTTGTACTTTCATACCCCCTTGACGTTTTATCCATCAGCTTTTATCTTGGCATCCTGCTTGTGATTCCAGGGATGCAGCTGTCATTCTGCATGCTGCTTAGCTACTTCATGTCAGTAGTCATTCCTAGCGTGAGCCCTGATCTTCTTTCTGGTGGATATGTGGGCTTGTGGTAAATGTGTTCTTTCTCAGAAGTAAGAAGTTTCTCAAATGAAAATAAAGCATATGTTGCTCAGAAAAAGAATCAGAAAACGCATATGGAAAAGTGAAATAAGTTATTTTACTTGCAGGCTTTATTTTCAATGTATATGTTGTCATGGCTTGTAGGGTTATGTTTTTTAAAGCCATTTATGATGCTGTAATAATGAAGGGCTTGGCCAATTTTGCTTTCTGCGTGTGCTTTTGTTAGGACTGAGAGGAACATCAGGGAAGTTGGCACCATTCTTCAAATGCGCTCAGGTTGGCCATGTTCATAAGTGTTAGGAGGGGTGAGGGAGGGGGACATCAGACCTGCAGTTCCTAAGTGGCAACTGTGAAGAGCTGTGCTTGGAAAGTAAGGAGTTATAAACATTGGGCTAAAAGGCTAGTAGTTGACTAATACAGTTTTAGGGGTTTTGTTGTCTGATATATTACAGTCTTGAAATTGGCATTGTGATTTTGAATGTTATAGAGATGTTTTGCTAAAGTTCTTTTCTGTGAAAATTAACCATTTTGTCAAGTGGACTGTGCCGAGACTGAATTTTCCTTTGCTTCGCAGCAAGTATTTTCCAGATTCATGATCTATTCAGGAAAGGAGATTTCCCTAGTAGTGATTAGAAATTCTGCTTTTGTGTAAATCCATATAGATTCTGCCATTAGTTTAAGTGAGGAACTTGGATACTGGTATTCAAGAGTAACAGTAACAGCAACACCAATAATAACACCACCATCACCACCACCAACCCAGCTCACAACACAGGAATTAATTTGCTTTTGGTTTTGTGTCTAAACTATCATCTGTGAAGTGAATAAAGTATATCAGAATATTTATGCTTAGCATAGAAAGAACCTGTGGAATTATTTCTTCCAATTTTTAAATTAAAATGTGTTCCAACTGATCTTACGCAAATGTGAAAAAAGATCACTCAAACTGTGATGATAAAATCTGAAAATATCTTATAGATACTCAAGTTTTCTGGGAGCAAATCTAAGTATTTTTTCTTACATTTTATGTATGAAGTTTAGGAGCACAGGGCAATCTTCACAACACACTAGCATTTTTCCAGTGTCTGTGAATTGCATTGACTGTAGTTTACCTTAAAAATAAATGACAAAATAATAAAACTAGCAATAGCCACCTTGCTAATGTCATTAGCCACCAAACCCACAGTTTAAAGAGATTATCTAGGTTGTGTAGTTCAAAATAAACAACTATTAGGCAAATAAAGTGCCTAGTATTACGCTTTATTCTATTCAAGAAGAAATCTTACCTGATTCAGTAAAAAAATTAGTTGCGTAGCAGTCATTCCTGGTTTATGCTTCCTTCTGCTTGCTTTAGTGGAAGAACTTGTGAGTTGCCTTTCTGTCATGCAGCTTTTTTCCTGCTCTTCAAAGTTATTCAGCACATGGAACCACAGGAGGAGCTATAATTTATTTGTGTTTGTCTTTTACAGTGATTTTAGGACAAGAAATGAAAGCCATGGAGTGTATTGCAAGGCACTCACAGATACTTTTCAGTTCTCTTTCCATTCTAGATGATAAAACCATATGACTTCTTAATGGACTCCTAAGTTCATTCTTCCATTACTTGTAAAATTTAGAGTTACTGAGAACTCCATTCTTCTATAAGGGGACATTGATATTTCTTGACTATCATGTACCTTTTTTCTTTGCATCTTTTGAAGAGTTTGGGAGGCCTCTGAGTAATCCCCAAAAGGCAGAGGAAGCCTGGAAAGAACTGCAGGCAGAAACGGATGAAAAAATCAAAGCAGAAGAAAAGGCAAGTGAGGAAGACGGGGTAAATCTTCAACAGGAGTTAAACATATTAGGAAAGTAAAAGCTGAAGCTCAGCTTGTGTTGTTGGTTTATAATCTAATAATTCAGTTACAATTAAGCTATAGTTCTAAAATACATTAGTATATTGAACTTTGTTACAAATTTTTTTCTGCTTAATTCTTTAAAAATAATTTCTGGGGTTATAAGACAATATGGAAAACTCCCAATATAGGTTGTGGGTTTTTTCCTCTAACAGTTTAAAATCAGTATGTTAGAGGCATGTAAGAATGAACAGTATCACTCTGTTTTGAAGTATTTAACAAAATTCCATGCTCAAGTACACTTGAGATTCTCAAGGGTGTAATGGAGAAGAAATTAATGACAGTCAGCTCACATGTCTCCACTAAGCTTGTGGGTTTTAGTAGTAAGTACTTGTAATTACTATCCTAGCCGACTGTGTGAAAATGTTTAAGAATTTAAGAGCTTATGTTAAGAATTGCTAAAATTGGATTTATCTGGCGTGTTCAGGTAGGAATTACAGGAGTCCAGCATGTGCTTGGCAAAGCTGTAAATTTGAACACCTTAAAATTGCAGTTCTTCTGTTGACACTTGTTTGTTATTAATTTTTCTAAGAGAATGTACCAATGCTTTAGGGGGATGGCTTACTTGTATTACTTTATTCTTAAATGAAGCACATATGTAGGTTGTAGATAGAGTTTACATAGAGTATCACCACTTGACTTTCAGGCTCATGAAATAACAGTAATACAGGGAAAGCTACAGGCAGAAGTTCCTTTTCCAGTTAATTATCACATTTAAACTGAAACTCGAAACACTAAGTTTGCCTTGGTAGAAGAGTCTTTAGAAAATGTGGCAATTCTTTTAGTAGAACTGTGTAAGACCTGAGAAAGAAGATGGAATCATAGAATCGCCAGGTTGGAAAAGACCTCTTGGATCATAGGATAGAAAACTTCAAGCTTGAAAATAACAGCTGTCAGTGCTTGATATTAAGCTCTCCATCCGAATGATTGTTACTTATTCAAAGGGAGTAGGGAAGCTTCTGGTTTTGTCTCTGTTGCACTACTTTTCTTATTAAGAAATAATATAAAGTGTTTTATTATTTAATATTTTGAAATTAGTTTTTTCTGACTTTGATTTATAGAAATCTTCAGTGGAACACGTTGCTGCACTAGAAAAATGCCATCAAAAAGAAGTGGATACCAAAGATCAGAAGCTAAATGAGAGATTGCAGGCCCAAGAAAAGAAGTTCCAGGAGAAGATGAAGGTAGCTCTTGTAATTATCCCTAAAAAGTGTAGAAAGACATTTCTGCAAGTGTGAGATGCAACTAGAAGTATTAATCTGTCCTATTTGCACAAACAATAAGAAGGGATGTCCCTTGAATAGAGTCAGTAGTAATAAATGTAAGTGAACTTGCTTTTGTTTATGCTCAGTTATCAGCCCCAAAAGCATGACTGAGTGTTTAATACTAAAAATCTCAATCTTGTAGACATGTTGGCTTGTTCCACTCCAGTTTTTGAACTTCAGGCAAGTTGGGTGGAAATGGCAGGGTTTTAAATTTAGAGTCCTCTTCTTCTGTTTCCTAATTTAGAAAGACTGTGTGATAGAAAACAGTTGAGATTATTTTTTGTACCATTGATCCAAATTCTGCATTTCTGGAAGATTTATTTTAATCCTGCCTGAATGTGCAGTGTGTTGCCATAGGTCTGTGATTTGAAGTCGTGCAGCTTTAATTCCTTTCAGTTTTCTGATGCATTCAATCTGTCAGAAACACACGTGCTCTACTCAATGTATGATCTTGAAGATTTATTGTGTTTTAAGATCTGTGCAATTGCAGGACAAGAACATTGTTACTCTTTCCATCTCATTGATGATAGCCATGACAGTTGCCTGGAACTGCAGTAAGCTGTAGTTTGATATTTGAAATTTCAGAGTACATGTTTCCTTTTTAGGTAATGATACATGTGTAAGCATTTGTTTCTGTTATTTTAGGTAAGGGGGGAAAAAAAAAAAAGAAGTTTGGAGAATTTGTTGCCTCTTCCTGAAAAAGTGTTATAAGCATCTCAGAAGTAAAGAAATGTTTATGTTAAATTGTGAGTATCCTATTCATTGAGATCTCCAATAGAAGCAGGAACACATACATCAGCAGATGTGTAGGTTTTCTCAATTTAGCTGAAAGTTACAAGTTATTACCCCACTTATACCTGACTTGGCTTATAATAGGTTTGAGAAATTTTGCATCAAGAAATCTGTGCAGGTTTGTCTCTGCCATAAGTAGTTAGAAGATAAAGCATAAATAATGCCAATTGCAAGGATGAATTTTGCTCATATAACTTCGTAGCTCTTTGCTGCATTTTAAACATGGTTAATGATGCTAAAAATTACTCGAATTGAGTGTATATCCTTAAGGACGAGCGGGAATCATTCAGTCTGTTAATATGATTCACTTGTGAAGTACTCCCCTGGTGCTTCTCTTGCTTTGTCTGGTGTTTGCTTATCTTTTATGAAAACTTCTATCATGTAAGATTTCATGGAAGTCTCCCTAATTAAAGGGCTTGTAAATCAGCATAGCCTGTAAATTAAGGCATAAGTCTTTTTGCTTCAACTAAAGTATAAAATGAGAGGAAAAAAATGAATGTTATGCTCTACCTAGCTTATTTTAAGCCCATCTATTAGCTAAAAATACAGCATCTAACTTTAGGTGTGTATTCTTTCATTTGTTGTAATGCACCCCATGTGAATACAGGTTAGATCTTTTGTTTCAGATTTCGGAAATGACAACTTTATTGAAATCTTTAGTCTATAACTGCATGAGGAGGGTGTTTTATTCTGAAGTAAGGTGCAACGAGCACATTAAAGTGGCCGAACAGGGAAAGAATTCTTTTTTTTTCACTTATGGCATACCCTGAATCTGTTAAACCTGTACCAGCTTTCTGGTTCAACATTTGCTTTTCCAGTGAGTGTTCTGTATCGCTGTAGTTGGTACTTCTGAGACTTTGAATGGAGTAAACTTTTGATTAACAGTTCAGTTCTGGATAACAGTTGATTAATTGTGCTAATTTGAACTATAGTACTACTGCATAGCAGAGTGAGCAGCTTACTGCCCTCCGTGATTAGTGTGAGTAGGGATAGAGTTGTAGAGCAGTGGAGATGTACAGTTTGAGTTGAGTGCTGTTTTATAAGCTCCCTAATATGTTTTCTCAGAAAAAGGCCAGAGGGGATGCAATTTAAAAGAAATATTTCTTTTTGCAAGGTGTCATAGAGGTAGATTAATTCAGGTCTTAATATTTTTCTCCTATAAATGTAATCTTCACAGTGTCATAAACCCTACAAGGAACGTTCATTTTCTCTCTTTGCTTCCTGCTGCTGCTTTTTTCCTCTCTGCTGCTTAGTGCCCACCATACCCTTGTGAACAGGAAATTGTTGTTTCTGAAAATGTGCTTAAAACTGATTTAGGAGAAGCTTTGACAATGAATGAGGAAAGGGTTTAAGTCCTTGTCCCTTCTAGAGTACAGAGAGTAACTCTGTGTGTCATGTGTCTGTTTCATGAAGGTCTTAAAAATAAGCACAGTCTCTGCACTGATACACTTACTGGGTAATACTCAAATGCCGTTTTAGTGCCAGACAGAAATAGCACTTTTTTTTTTTTGTAATCTTCAAAAAACTAACTCTAATTCTAACTATGTAATCTTAATTGTTGAAGACCTGCAAAATCTTGTTAAGATCCTGTTTTTTCCTACTCTTTTCTGCAGTCCAGTAGCGTAATTAGCTTTTATATTGCATTTCCAGCACATTCTTTCTTTGTATAGCATAACTTTTTTGTTGATTGCTTTCTGTCTACTGTAGTTAGGGTTTTGAGTGGTTAGATGATTAATTTTGTAAGTATTGTATTACATCTCAATCTAAAGTTAGGTGAATCTGCTCACAATAAACAAAATAAACATCTAACTTTGCATATCTTTGGAATTTTGTCCAGTTCTCTATTCCTTTGAGTTTCCATGGCAAACTTTGGAGAAACTCAAAGGAGTTGTTCCATCTGTGATGGGTATATACCAGTTGAGAGAATTCCGTTGCTGGTAAATAGCATTATTTTAAAGCATAAATGATGTCATATTTGGAAGAGAGGAAAACCAGGTTGTGTGGTAGTGCATATACTTAAGCACAGGTAAAGCAACCAGTTTTCATAGAATCATAGAATAACCAGGTTGGAAGAGACCCACCGGATCATCGAGTCCAACCATTCCTATTAAACACTAAACCATGCCCCTCAGCACCTCGTCCACCCGTGCCTTAAACACCTCCAGGGAAGGTGACTCAACCACCTCCCTGGGCAGCCTGTTCCAGTGCCCAATGACCCTTTCCGTGAAAAATTTTTTCCTAATGTCCAGCCTAAACCTCCCCTGGTGGAGCTTGAGGCCATTCCCTCTTGTCCTGTCCCCTGTCACTTGGGAGAATAGGCCAGCACCCTCCTCTCTACAACCTCCTTTCAGGTAGTTATAGAGAGCAATGAGGTCTCCCCTCAGCCTCCTCTTCTCCAGGCTAAACAACCCAAGTGCTTTTGAAGTGCTTGCAGAATAAGAATGGAATTTTTTTGGTGAATGAAAGTCAGTTAAATATCCACAATTTAGCTGGCATATGGGCATCAAGATTTCTTGAGTAATTTTGAGAATTAGAGCTAAATCCAAATTTAGCAAATTGTTCACACTTTTGCCCAGCTCTAACTTAACTGAATGTGAATTTCGTATTTCATGCTATTTGCCCTGGTGTCTTCATCTCAAGACAACATCACTATTGTAATAGCTGGATTACACTACTAAGCTCCTGGTACATCTCATTGTCCACTAAAAGCTCAGATATTTAGTGTATTATCTGTACAGATAAGTTAGACTGTATTTATAGGACTGTATTTATAGGACTGCTTATTTTTTTAAGTATGTGTGTAATTTGATCATTTCAATTTTTATCATCTTCAATTAACACACTCTATCCTAAGTGACTGATGTTTGGTTTTTTTACCCATGTCCAGTACATCATGAATGTAGTATTTTTCATGCATTTTAATCTAAATACTTTGTGTTGTTTTTCTAGGTCCCAGTAACAGAGCTTCAGGTAAGTCCTTAATTTCATTGACTTTGCTCTCCAGATAATTCTGTTTCACAGCAATTTGAAACTAGAGATATGGTTTATAATTTTGTGTGTTAAAAGGGAGAAAAAAGTGTATTGAAGAGGTACCTGTGACATATCTTTAGCAGTTTCTTGATGATTTCCATATGTGGCTGTCCTTTCAGGCACAGCTTACACAGAAGACAACACTAGTCAGTGATTCAAAACTAAAAGAGCAGAAATTGAAAGGCAGGTAAAAGTTGCTGTTTATGCAAATGGACTTCTGTTCAATAATTTGCACCTGCAACGTGAAAAGGTTTGTTCTTATCAAGTGATGATGTAGCACATCTGCATACAGGTACTACGGAAATAAAATGTATTGAAAATAGTGTTGACTCATACTTGCTCTTAGAAGATCTGTGCACTTCTTAAAGCCCTCCTGTCCCCTGAGAATGGAAATATCACGTGCTTGTGATACAGGGTAGCAACACTTTTGCACAGTGAAAAACGAACACAATGCAGTTTGTGAAATTATGGATCTCTTCTTTTTCTAAACTAAGTCTGTTTTGGTGTAAAGGACAGTCTTTGTCTTTGTTTTGCATGTATGCTTGTATGTATAAAATAGATGTGTGTATATGCATATAAATGTATATGTATACATACATTTATATATATAAATACATATATAGGTATAACATTTGTTATAGATATTCTTATGCATATATACACATGCATACACACTACCTTAAATAGTTCAGGAACAATTTTTAGCAACAATTTTTAATGTTTTCCTTCCTTAAAAATCAAATGTATTTTGCTTGCAGAGAAGGTGGTGATTTTTAGCTGAAACCTGTTTCAGCTATGCTTATTGTAGCTGTTTGTGAACACTGTTTATCATTTTGACTGTTCTCTATTTAGATTCATGTACTGGAAGACCAGCTGAAAAATTGTAAGAAGGATGTGTATGTCACATTAGTTGGAACACGGTACAGAGGAAAGTACGCAGTTTTAACAGCAGGTAATTTTTTTGTTTGTTTGAAATATATGCTTTGATTTAGACAACTTATTAAAATGTCAGTCTCTTTAAAACACCGGGTAATATTTTTATGACATCTTATTGCGATCAATGTGATCCAAGTGAAGCCGCTTTATTTGGGTTCGTTCTGCTTTTATAAATTGTTTAACCTTAGCCCGCCTTCAACAGCCAGCTTCCTCATTTGCATAACACAACAGAGTCGTTATAACCTTTTATAACTTTGAGGACCCTGGCTAAGGCTTCCCAACTCCTCCCAGCCACAGTCCTTGGGCTACTCATTGTATGCTGCCACCCAACAATTCCCCCGTTTTCTTTTTGAGCGACCCAAGCACCATTAAAAGCATCAAAACGCTTAAAAACTACAGTAATGGCAATCAAGATAAACAATCCCTACTTTAACGCTCCAACAAGCCATTTTCTTAACTTGTGACGCAGCTTCAAGAGCCGCAACTCCTGGGGCTAATAAACCGGCGAAAAATTTTTTCCTCAAAACTCCAAAAACGTATTGTATACTTGGTGTAAACAACATTAACTTTCCCAAATAACAAGGTCCACCAACTGGTTCAATGGGTATTCCGCCCCATGCTCTGTCACCACAGATTAGAAAATATCCGGGTGGGAGAGCCTTTTCAGACCCCAGGTTCTTCTTCCGATGTGAGGTCCTCTTTCCCAAAGGAGCTATAGTAGCGGCTGTTAGTCCCTTTGTCAAAGCGGCTGCAGGCGTTTTGTTTTCTCGAGTGGGTGGGCAGCTTTTGTCTGGGGGCTGCCGCTTTTTTGTCGACCAGCGTAGGTCAGATAGGGGCAGGCCAGGCATTAAATATCGGGGAAACCCCTCTCCTATTCCAGGAACAGGGATTTCAATCGCATCATTCTGCTCCCACAATCTATTCCCTCCACCCCAGCAGAATCCTGCTTGAATCACAAAGCACAGCGCTCCCTCAAGCTCCTGCAATCCAGCCAGCTCCCTTAGGGCACATGCATTTGCTTTCCCTACAGTAGAGGTTTCGGACTTCTCCCCCTTATCAATAACAATTGGGGGTTGGAGTTTGAAATCAGGATCTGCATTAAGAGCAAGATCAGGTTCTGCCACCTTGTTATTAATAACGGTCAGGGGTTGGAGGTCGAGATCAAAATCGGGAATAGGATCCGATTTCACCACCCCCTCCTTCCCGAAACAATGAGCCTCGTGCTCCGAACTAGAAAAACCGTCTCACAACACCCACCCCTGCTGTTTAAAAGCGGCGATGGGATGCCTTCTGTTTCACCAACAGGACCCTGCTGCCGAGCCACCCGCTCGGACTCTGGGGCTGCATCCAACGGCGAAAGAATTCTTGCACTGTAAGGTCCCTCTAGTTCTTGCTGAGGAACTCTAATCCTATCCTCTCCCTCAAAAGCAACCTCTGTTTCAAACAGGGGTCGGAGCTCAGGGGCACGATGAGGCCGCACCCTCTCATCCCAACAATAAGTGGCCGCTTCCTGATCTCACAAATGCTCCGAAGTCTGATAAAAAGCAAGACGTTGGGAGGGGGACAATATCAACATGACTAGTTGTCGAATATCTTCAGGACAGAGGGTATGACCCGTAAATATAAAATCTAAAAGACTTCCTGTGAACAGCGACTGTAAGCCATACTGCGTACAAGCAGCCTTAACTTCTTTTAACAATTTCCAGTCAAATGGATCCCACTCGCTACCTCCTGTTTGTGTATTAAGTAAGACAGGATAAGCTTCCATGGTTACCCCTTCTAAAACTGCATCCCGTATTCCCCCTGCCAGCGCGCTCCCGGCCCCTGACACCTCGCCCCCCGACAGTTCCCACAGTATCAAACCCTCCGGTGCTTGGAGTGGAGCAGTCAGTTCGGGGCGTGAATACTCGCCAGGATAGTCCGATGGAGGCGGTTCTGTCGGGCAACTTCCCTTCTCCTGACGAATACAAATTTCTTCCAATTTTTTCATCATTTTTTCAAAATCTTGTCTGAACGTGGAGTGCTCAGGCGGTGTTGAGTGCTCGGAATTTTCACTGACCAAATCCTCCAGTGATACAGTTGAAGGGCTCCCTTGAAGAGGGGGATCTTCATCCAGAGCCTCTTCACACTCCTCAAGCGGGGGAAATGGTGGGGAAGGCCAGTCTTTGGGAAGCAGTCCCTGTGTAGGCATATTAGATGTACGAAACGATAATGCAGATGCGGAGGTACTGCCTGTATTGTTCCGATTCTCGCTCACAGTGGCCTGAGCCCCTCTCTCCATTTTCACTTCACATAAAGTTTCTTTAACTAATCGCCAGAGGGTGAGATATTGCCAAAGGCCCTTATTTCCTTTAGTACATTCATCAAACAACCTTTGTCCCGTTTTCTCCCAAGTCTCCCTTTCAAATAGGGCAGCGGTAATAATAATGCCGCTTCGATTAGTCCATCTTATCATAGACTGCAACACAGCTTTTTTGTGAACAATTCCTCTCTAAGAGCGGAATTCCTCTCTCTCAGCCTCTGGCCTGGACAGGCACACACTCTCCTGGGTGGAAAACTGGTTGGATGGCCGGGCCCAGAGAGTGGTGGGAAATGGTGCAAAATCCAGCTGGAGGCAAGTGACAAGTGGGGTTCCCCAGGGCTCAGTGCTGGGTCCAGCCCTGTTCAAGGTCTTTATCAATGACCTGGATGAAGGCATCGAGTGCACCCTTAGCAAGTTTGCGGACGACACTAAGCTGGGTGGAAGTGTCGATCTGCTGGAGGGTCGGGAGGCTCTGCAAAGGGATCTGAACAGGCTGGACCGCTGGGCAGAGTCCAACGGCATGAGGTTTAACAAGGCCAAAGGCCGGGTCCTGCACTTGGGGCACAACAACCCTATGCAGTGCTACAGACTAGGAGAAGTCTGTCTAGAAAGCTGCCTGGAGGAGAGGGACCTGGGTGTGTTGGTTGACAGCGACTGAATATGAGCCAGCAGTGTGCCCAGGTGGCCAAGAAGGCCAATGGCATCTTGGCTTGGATGAGAAATGGTGTGACCAGCAGGTCCAGGGAGGTTATTCTCCCTCTGTACTTGGCACTGGTGAGACCGCTCCTCGAATCCTGTGTTCAGTTCTGGGCCCCTCACCACAAGAAGGATGTTGAGGCTCTGGAATGAGTCCAGAGAAGAGCAACAAAGCTGGTGAGGGGGCTGGAGAGCAGGTCTTACGAGAAGCGGCTGAGAGAGCTGGGGTTGTTTAGCCTGGAGAAGAGGAGGCTGAGGGGAGGCCTCATTGCTCTCTACAACTACCTGAAAGGACGTTGTAGAGAGGAGGAGGGTGCTGGCCTCTTCTCCCCAGTGAAAATGGACAGGCAAAGAGGGAATGGCCTGAAGCTGTATCAGGGGAGGTTTAGGCTGGACATTAGGAAAAAATTTTTCACGGAAAGGGTCATTGGGCACTGGAACAGGCTGCCCAGGGAGGTGGTTGATTCACCTTCCCTGGAGGTGTTTAAGGCATGGGTGGAGGAGGTGCTAAGGGGCATGGTTTAGGGTTTGATAGGAATGGTTGGACTTGATGATCCGGTGGGTCTCTTCCAACCTGGTTATTCTATGATTCTATGAGAATATCGTGGAGGAGCTTCCCCGCAGCGTCTGTCCGGGCCTTGCTCTCGGATGAGTGTGCGGACCCCATCTCCTCCCCGACCGCTCGCCTGGCCAAGAGCGAGTTTCCCACCAAAGTCTTTAAGCTGCAGCTATACGAAAAACTTTTTCACGAGTGGCACTCACCTCCAGTCGGCTTTTCCGTTCCCTCAATCTTATCTCCGGCAGTCTTCAAGCCGAATCTGAGGGTCCCTGTTCGGGCGCCAGATGTGACGACGGAAGAAATGGGACAACACACAATGATCAGTGTGATCCAAGTGAAGCCGCTTTATTTGGGTTCGTTCTGCCTTTATAAATTGTTTAACCTTAGCCCGCCTTCAACAGCCAGCTTCCTAATTTGCATAACACAACAGAGTCGTTATAATCTTTTATAACCTTGAGGACCCTGGCTAAGGCTTCCCAACTCCACCCAGCCACAGTGCTTGAGCTACTCATTGTATGCTGCCACCATGCATCTTATCATTGTTTTGTCTTGTTTGCTATAATGGAGATTGTGTGTGATTTCAGTTGCGCAAATTGCACACCGTTTTGATGTTTATTTTTGTGTCATACGGTTGAAAGATCTCTGTATCAGAGTTCTTAAGTTTTCAAGGGGGAGTTGTAGAGGCAGTGGCACTAGAAATTGGGTGAGGAGGAAGTATTCAATTGTCTTGGCTAATTAAACAGACATTTTATGATTCTTTAAATTCTCAACTCTAAAATTATTAGATTTTACAGATCTTGCTTTTGCTACGTGTCTGGGCTTTTACTTTTCTTGTGATTAAAATTCGTTTTCACGATCTCCTGCTGTGATGTCTTGATCACAGTAATATTGCTTTTCTTGGTTTGATAAATGCTCTTCCTATGTTGCAACATTCTAGTAAAAAATAATTTTTGCACTGTTTTACTTCAACCATGTCACTTCATTATAATTTTTAACCTCTCTGCAGGCCTCCTTTTCTCTATAATAAAACCTATAAATCTCAAAGCTTTACTCTCCATATTAATTGTATACCTAATTTAATTTGCTGTTGGCCCATGATACTGGCCTTTCATTAAACTGTGCATCTTTCTGCTTGGTAAGAATAAGCAAAACTGCTACTTAAGTCTTCATAGGTATTCCTCCCTATAATTTTTCTCCTCTGTTGTTTGTGCAAAACTTAGTTACTACTTAGGGAGAGTTCTACAAAAAAACTATCTTATTTACGAGTATTGTATTGGTTTGTTTTATATTCCTTGCTTGGTTTTAATTCTCCATCTCTTGTCTTACATGTTGTTTGGAAGGTATCTAAACTTTGTCTCTTTGCGTCATGTACTACAGTTGTTCAGATTCCTTGGCAACCCTGTTGGTGGCACAGATCAAAAATATTCAGTGAAAAAAATTACATTTTGTTTTTCTTATCACTCCTTTAACCCTATTTTACCATGTTATTCTTCTACTCTTTTAACAATAAGATATTTCATAAACAAATAAGAAAATTAGAAGTTGAGGACAGTCAGGACTAAGTAGATTTGGCTTTTTTAAATGTAAAGGCAAACAAAGACTAAGCAGTTGAGTGGGGGCATGGAGGGCTTATAGAGGGAGCAAGACAAAGGGTGAGAGGGCTGCCAGCTCTTTGAGAAAGGTATCAAGGGTGGAGGCCAAAGGAGGAAAAGAGCTATTGAAGTGCAAGGAAAATAGTTCAGGACTTCTTCCAAGAAGATGACATCACCATAAATGGTGTAGTAGCAAATGTCACTTACGGCCCGTGGTGCACTGGTGCAAGGAGTGATGAGGGAGTCATGCATGCTCCTTACATTTCTGCAAAGCTCATGCAAAGAATGCAAAATTCACTTAAAAAATCACATGACTTTACAGAGACACCCAGCAGGTGTGCCCAGTGTGTGGCCACCAAGGGCAGGGACAGCCCCCCTGGGCCTCCTGGGCACAGGGACTGCTTCCGGGCCAGCACCCCAAAAACCTTCCTCCAAAGGAGGCCGGGCCCTGTCTCTCTCCAGGAAGCCACATACTTGGTAAAGACACATTTCCTCATGTCAAGACCAGACATCCCCTGACAGATGCAGCTTTGAGCCATGTGTCCTGGCACTGGGTACCAGGGAGAAGAGCTCAGCACCTACCTGTCTCCTGCCCTTCCTCAGGAACCTGTGGAGAGCAGCAAGATCACCCCTCAGGCTTCTTTTCTTCAAACTAGACAAACCCCATGTCCTCAGCTGCTCCTCAGAGGACACGCCTTCCAGCCCCATCCCCAGCTTTGGTGCCCTCCTCAGGACCCGTTCAAGGACCTCAACATGCTTTTCATTTATGGGTCTCAATACTCCCACTACTCATGGGGAGGCTGCACCAGTGCTAAATACGGCGGGACGATCACCTCTTCTGACCGACTGGTTGCGCTGCCTTTGATGCACTCCAGATGTGGTTTGCCTCCTGCCTGCCAGGGCATGGCTCACTCATACAGAGGCTGCTGTCCACCAGCCTGGAGCCCTTTCTGCAGGGCTGCTCTCCTCTCACTCCTCTCCTACTTTAGACTTGCGTCCCATGTTACTTCGTCCTAGGTGCAGAGTCTGGTGATTTTTTCGTGTTCAATTTCATGCGATCGGTGGGACTTAGATTCATATGAGTGGCTCTCAGCATTAACATTCTCTTATTTTTGTTTAGACAGATGGAAACCTTCATCATACTGATGTTTCCCTCTTTGGGGAGCCTACTGAGTTTGAATACCTGAGGAAAGTGTTCTTTGAATACACGATGGGTTGTGAGACAAAGGTATGGAAAGTTGTATATGGTGATGTGTGATTCAGGTTAGAAAACAGTTTATCATCCTTGCTGTATGTATTTGAAGTGCCATGTGTTAGTGACTGATTACGTGCTGTTTATAACTGACAAAGGATTCAATAGGCTTTCAGATTTTTTTCCGAAGAGGCATCATCCCTACCTTAAAAACTTTGTCAGCATGCCAAGGTGACTGGTGGGGGCAGGGTATTGTTACATCTCTCCCCAGTGTACCTGTGGAGGCAAAAACCTTTATAAGTAGGTGTGGTTTTACTAGCAAAAGTCCTGTTGTCAGTCAAGCTCAATGTACTGTGAAAGCTGATGACTACGGTATTAGCAAAAGTGCTCTTTTGATATCATCTTAATGCAAACATGATAATTGACAGTCAGATTAAATAATAATTTGTTAGTAGCTCTGAATTCAGTGAAATAGCTCTTTAATTGTTTCTTAAAGGTGTTATGTAGGGCTCCCAAATCTGTATACCTTTCTAGATAGTATTAATCTACGTTGAAAAGTATTGAAAAACTGCACAGTAAGTGGCTTCTTGTACGCTGCAAGCTTGTGACATTCCTATATTGGAATTTCACTAGCTTGCAACAGTACTGTTGCTGAGAGATTGACCAGGTTCAAAAGAGATATGTTATAATACAAACATTTTTCTTGGATGATAAATGCTATGTAGATGAGTTTTTTAATTTTATTTTTTTTTATCTTCCCTGGAGTTCTTCCACTCTTTGTTGCACTGCTTTCAACTTCGACTACTATTATGCAGAGAGGTTTTATGCAGATTTCTCTATTCATTAGCTTTGTTCTCTTTGCACTCTGTACAGAATAAAACTTGGTCTGTGTGGGACATCTTGTCCTTATGGGATTCCTCTTTCTCTCCCTTTTTATCCCCTTTTCCACTTTGATATTAAATTCCCTTTATATTAAAAATACAAATCTCTGATCCAAAAAAACCTGGAATCTCTGGTTAGCTTCTGTTCACAAGCCTGTGCCTCATTGGATGGCTCTGCTACTTCAATAACAAACAACTGAAATCATAAGAGAATGATTTTATGATTTTGAATTTTGGGGGACTTAAACAAGATAAAATGCTAAAAAAGCATTGTTAGCAATGTTTCAGCTTCAAACAAGTCTTGAGACATCAGTAGATGGCTATTGCAAATAGCTGCTGCATGTAGCAAGTTTGCATTCAGGAAAACCTAGCTGGAAACCTCTTGTTTTGCTCAGTAAGTCAGTGTCTTCAAAACATTACGGTACATGCCTCAAAACTTCAGAATATAGGATCTACTATGTCTGCTAAAATTTCTGTTTGACTTCTTCAGTAACAGCAACAAACAATAATCGATGCTTAAGTAAATTGACTTTAAGTCTCTCTTCTATCTTTCAATTGTTTTAATTAAAAGCTATATGAATAAATATATGTAATAAATTTATGTATGTATTCATATATATATGTACACATTTGTATGGTTGTATACATATATATGTTCTTATTTGCCATGGATATTACATTTTATTTAACCAGAAGACACCATTGCAATTTTGCCTACACACTGGATCCTAAAAGCAACTGAATATGAGGAGAAAAAATAAATCAGAAAAGGTAGACATCTAGTTCCTACAGTAACTTGAGAAGGCATTGTTTAGAAGTTGAAATGGTTGAACAGGGAAGTATATTTAAACAAAAAATTGGCAGAAACAATTTTCAAAGCACCACATTTTTTAGCTTTGGGAAATTAGGTGAGGAGTGGCTGAGAGAGCTGGGGTTGTTTAGCCTGGAGAAGAGGAGGCTGAGGGGAGACCTCATTGCTCTCTACAACTACCTGAAAGGACGTTGTAGAGAGGAGGGTGCTGGCCTCTTCTCCCAAGTGACAGGGGACAGGACAAGAGGGAATGGCCTCAAGCTCCGCCAGGGGAGGTTTAGGCTGGACATTAGGAAAAAATTTTTCACAGAAAGGGTCATTGGGCACTGGAACAGGCTGCCCAGGGAGGTGGTTGATTCACCTTCCCTGGAGGTGTTTAAGGCACGGGTGGAGGAGGTGCTAAGGGGCATGGTTTAGGGTTTGATAGGAATGGTTGGACTCGATGATCCGGTGGGTCTCTTCCAACCTGGTTATTCTATGATTCTATGATAGATAGGTGAGAGAATAACAGACTTGTTAAAATTGAATGTGAATGTATTCTTCTCTATTCTGTGTTCATATTAATTTGATTATCTCTTAGCGATTTTCAGTTAAGGGTAAATGTTCTAATGTACTGGAAGAAGTGAAGAATTTCTGGTACTGTCTGGTTCTCTATTATTAATTGTTCAAGATTGTAGCAGTACTGGCATTTACTAGTGGAGAAATAAATTGGAATGAGGGCTAGCATTTTTACCAATTTAAATATGAAGGAAAAGATACATCGGCCTCTTCCATTTTACTTCAAAAAGTACTTTCAGGCTGATTTCATCTACTGGTTTTCTCTGAACCATTAGATGTGTTGCTGGAAGATGCTGAGCTTAGTGTCTGCTCTCATGAGCGCTGTATGATACAATCTTAAATTTACTAAACTGTGTCTTTAAAATTGGTTTTATCTTTTAATACAGAGTCTAAGTGTTTAAGTGAAGTATTACCATTTGCTTTTTTCCCCTAACGCAGTCCTTGGGTTAAAACATCTGTATTGAGATTTGTTTCTTGAAAACAAGTGTAAATTTCTCTCAGCTTTTGTTTTCCTGCACTAGATGAGGTTTGGTTTTTTTTTTAATTTTCTCTTGCAGGATCATTCTGGTGGCCTGTGCAGGGTCTCTGTTTATAGTGTAAATAAATGTGCCATGTCTCAAAGGTGTTTCAGCAGTAGAATTGGTGATCTCTATAGACACTCTTTCCTTTTTATTGGAAGGAGGTGAAAGAGAATCTGTGAAAACTATCTGGGATGGATTCCCATTTATGCAGCCTGGTAAATGGTCCTGGAATCAAGTTAAGTAGAGACATTGTCAAATGCACCAGTTGTGTTGCAGTGCTGGAGACGTAAAATAAGTACAAGAAGGATGTTGAGGTTCTGGAGCGTGTCCAGAGGAGAGCAACGAAGCTGGTGAAGGGGCTGGAGAACAAGTTTTAAGAGGAGTGGCTGAGGGAACTGGGGTTGTTTAGTCTGGAGAAAAGAAGGCTGAGGGGATACCTTATTGCTCTCTACAACTACCTGAAAGGAGGCTGTAGAGAGGAGGATACTGGTCTCTTCTCCCAAGTGACAGGTGGTAGGACATGGGGGAATGGCCTCAAGCTCCGCCAGGGAAGGTTCAGATTGGACATTACGAAAAAAAATTTCACAGAAAGGGTCACTGGGCACTGGAACAGGCTGCCCAGAGAGGCGGTTGAGTCACCGTCCCTGGAGGTATTTAAAAGATGGGTAGACGAGGTGCTCAAGGACATGGTTTAGTGGCAGATAGGAATCTGGCAATTGGACTTGATGATCTAAGAGATCTTTTCCAACCTGGTGATTCTATGATTCTGTGCTGAGGGTTGATAGTGACTCAGTATCTAGGAGTCAGAAAATATGGTCATAATGTGTAACCTGTAACCCGTTTTATTCTTTGTAAAACCCATGTCTTTGCGGGGGCATTTTCTTGTCTTGTCTGGTGGTACAGCTTTATTTTTGCTTCACCCTTGGCAGCATACGTGAAATGATATTGCCATCTTTGTCTAAATGCGTACCTTGTTCAGAATATCTGAATCTGGAAATGCATGGCAAATGCCACTAGGTACAATAAAATAATATTTTCTGCTGACATATGAACACTTGCACTGTCCAGCCGTACTGCATGCTGCATCTTAAGTCCTACATGCTCTGCTTGTAAATTCATTATGCTGCTTGAAGTCTGTCCTTAGGCCAGAAAATCAGTCTGAGGTTTGTGTGTCTGTACTAAATGTGTGTATTGATATTGATTAGATACATGGAAGAATGCAGTGGAACATATAAGCCAGAGATAGTACATTCATGCAGGTTGTCTTCTGGCAGCTTGACATGCTCTTGTGCTTTGCAGAAAAAATGAGGGGTAGTTCTGTAACACTTTGATTGTGAGGGTTCTGCCTTTGACCAGCCTCCTCTTGAATTAGAGGGGCCTGATCAGTATAATTGTAAAAGTATTATTTTCAGAGACACCATCTCTGAATATAATATTATCATGGAAAGAAATGGGAATGCAAACTGTTGGCTCTTACGGCAGAGCTAGCTATTATTTTTGAGGAAGCACAGGGTCTTTCTATATATAGATACAGAAATGCACACACGGGATCATATTTGTGTGAACTCACACACTTAAAGAATTGTTAGGGCTTTTTTAGTAGTAGAACAGACCATTAGAGCCATAAGGTAGAACAGTACATAAACATAAGTTCTGCAATCCTTTAAACTTTGTTTCATAACTATGCAACTGCAAACAGTGTTCAGTAATTCTGCTTCAAACTCTTCTTTCTGGCTTCAAAAACTTAGAGAAGATTGCAAGTATTTGCTAGCAATAAATTACAAAATGGACATTTTCAGGAAAGGTTTTAGATACCCCCTGTTTAAGTTGGCAGTTAAATATCTGTGCTTTCATGGAATATTTGCAGTATTTGTAGATTTTTCTTTAACATTTGCATGCCATTGTGTTCCGTAGAAAGCTTATAGGAGATAGTTTTCCTGACAGCTCTATTACAAAGTTTGAGCAGATAGTAAATTCAGTCCTTTCCAATCTTTTAGTCCTGAGTAATTGTGATGAGGCAAAAGAAGTTAGGAAAATGTGATGTTAGTTTGTGGTATTAAGGACATTCTTTGTGTATCTGGGAACTGCAGTAGAGGCATTTACTTCTTAATTTTAGGAACTATTAATATGTTACAATTAAACTTTCTGTGCTGAAAGGATCCAACAGGACTTGGTTTGTTTTGCTTTCTTTTCATTGTTATTCCTAGTTAAGTTCTATATTGAAACAATTGTTGCAAATTAGACCTTTACCCCTCACTTTGAGCTGCAGTCATTTTTGTCTTGCAACTGCTTTGTTGGTATAGCCTCCTTCTTCATTCCACACATGAGACTGGTAATAAACAGTAGACATTGAAAGCAGCAGTCGTATCTCATCCACATTCTTTGTGTCTTTTTGGATTCATAGCAGTCACCTTGTGTTTGAGCTGCACTGCAGCTCTTTCTTTCTTTTTCCTTTCTTGGAAAAGTCACCTGAACCTTGTTTTGTGCCTTTTGGAATTGTTTGTTCCCACTCATCTCTTCATAAAATGGAAATAATCAGTGCTTATTTTTCACAAAGCTTTGATATGCTTACATCTTCCATCTGAGGATGTCTAAATGATTTGCTACTTAAATCCGGGGTTTACTGTACACCCACTAAAAATATTTACATAACTTGGGTTAAATATCTGACATTTGGATCTTCTTTCTTAATGTTTCATTTCTTTACAAAATGTTTGGCTGATTGAATACAGTTGAATCTGTAAGGACTCTCTCAAGTGCCATGCACTTCTGACATGGGCTTTTCATCTTCAGAAAGGCTGCATTATGATCAGATGTGGTAGGAGCAGTATTTCTAACAGGATGCTGTCTTATTAATGGACTTAAAGTATTTCATCATAGGTACCATTCATTGTATTACAGTCCTGCAGTTTGTGACATCATGAAATGAAGACTTTTATGATTTTCATATAATTCAAATAACATATCATGCATACATGATGTGAAACATGTAGTTTTATCTTACTGGTTTCACCGTATTTTCCACTGACACTACTGAGAATAGTATCCATTATTCTTAAATAAAATAATACAAAGCATCTTAGTGCATATGAAAATTACTCAGAGATGACATATTTCTGTGTAGTCAATGGCCAGGGTTATAACAGTAGTGCTGAATTTCTCAGCTGATCAGACTCAGAAGATGCTAGAATTAGAAGATGCTCTACCACAGGTAATTTGTATAAGTAAACCAAGTTTATGCATGAGATTAGGTTGCAAAAATAAGGAATTAGACACTTTCTTTTAAGTCTCCTTTTTCCCTGTGTCTATTTGCAAGAAAACTGCTCCATTCTCCTTCCCTGTTCTTCAGTGGAACATCAAAATTCCAGCTGTATGTTTGAGTTTATCGGGAAAATGTATTTTCTGAAGTAGTATTTCTCATCATCGTTGAAGTCATATTTCTAGCAAGTTCAGTCATCACTGCTGTGCAGATGAATTTTCTAATCATAAAAGGAATCTGACAGAAAATGCATGTTACTTTAAATTCAGAAGTTTCTCTAGAGTCATACTGTTTTTTTTGTGAAAGATATGAGACATTCTTCAGCTCTGGGATAAAATTTTTGTCAAAAACAAGATCCAGTTTCCTTGTAGAATATAAAACTGATTAGCTCAGTTACCTGGGACATGTTTGGAATTAAACATGTACTTTTAGGTCATTATTATCTTAAGTGATTACCCCAGCAAGTTTATGGTTGGTTTTTTGTTTTGTGATGCTAGTATTTTAAAATATCTAGATCTCATAAGCAATAAAGTTCTGAACGACAACACAAATGTGCATTTTTAACATAAAGCTTGGTTATTTCTGTATTTTAGTATATGGTCAAAGCTTCTCTAATTTAAGTATAAATTGTTGAATTACTGTGCTGCTGGAAAAGAAATAGTAGGTATCTGTGAGTAGTTATTTACCCTCTTAGTAGGCATCTATTTAACAGGTTTCTGAAAACTGTTAAATTCCTAGGTCAGTAAATGTGTGCTAGATCTATCAGCTTCACTGATGTAGCCTTTACTACAATAGTTATTGTGACCTAGTAGCAGTAATCTCATCTGTAAGCAGTAATGTCCATAGAGTTCTTATCGACACTACTAACAGAGTAATCTCATAAGTAATTTTTTCGTGGCTTTGTAGTTTACCTCATCTTGCAGGGGTATCTTCTGAGTATCTAATCTCTCTGTGCTTAATTAGCATGTTGGTGAGTGAAGACTAATGCATACTTTTATTTAAAGATGGCATCTGTAGGTTTATCATTCTCCTTTTTTTGTCTAGCCTGCTTCTATTCATTAAAAAAAAAACCTCTTTGTTCTCTATGTATCTGATGAGCTTTGTTCTGCTGTTAATCACATTTTACTCTACAAAGCCAAGCTTGAAAATGCTTTGATTTATTGATTCAAAACCAGTCTTTTTGAGTAATAAGCATAATTTTAAACGTTGGTTGAGCTATAGAAATCTCAGTTGTAGAAAAAAACAAATGATTTTATACCAATTGTTAGGTAATATTAGATTTTATGGCACTTGGCTGTGTTTTATTTTTATTAACTTTCTAAGCTCCTTCTTTGAAAAGACGAATAATTCAGATTTATGAGAGACAGATACTGTACTGTGTGAAATGAATTATTACATCTTATAAATATTTGAATGCATTATTTCTAAAAAGATAGATGAAATGCTCTCTGTAGAGGAATTGGGGTATGATTGAGTTTAAGCATCAGTACCTTTCTGAATCAGAGCTCTGGTGTGATATCAAGAGAAACTAGAGCAAAGAAATTAGGAAGAATAATTTGGGGAGAATAATTATTTTTTTCTGTAACACTACTAGCTGTAGTGTTACAGAAAAGGGACAGCTGATTTAGACCTAAAAGGTGCAGGTTGCGTCAGAGGAGCCAAGCTGAACAAGTGTCACACAGGCAGTAGTGGTTGAGAGAGGAGCAGGATATGCAAGTATGCAGGTAAAACTTCCTGCACTTCTTGATAAGGTTATAGTTGGAGTTGTTAGTGTTGCATGATAGTTAATAAACTCTTCAGATGAACTCTATAGGATACGGTCAGGCCGACTTTCTTTTCCTTCATTTGCAACTGAGAAGTTTTGTAGGGTTGCCAGGAACTGATTCAGTGCATGTGGAGCAGTCGCTGTCTGTTGGCCGAAATGCAGTGGTTTGCCAGCAGCACTGCCAGAGCAAAAAAAAACTTAGGCTGTTTCCATTACTGGTTCTCCCAGTGCAGTTGATAGCCTGTCTTCCTCTCTTGCAGTCATGCAAATATAACCTTCAATACAAAATAATATCTATTTCAAAGGAAAAACATCTATTCATATTAGCAAACAGTCATGGTTTCTACTTGGGTTCTTCTAAACCTTTAAACACAATAGTGGATGCACTTTATTGCACTTCAAATGCAGTTGAGTTTGGACTGTTTGCCTCCTAGCCTTGATCTCTTCATGACCAAATCAGTAACTTTTTTCTGCCCATCTGTTGAAAATAATTGAGTTGTTGGTAACAACAGACAAAACTAGTGTTGCAGAAAGCATGTTTGAAATTTAAATTCTCATCATGCTTTCTTGTAATGCTGCTGTAAAAAAAAGTACAGGCGTTCTCAGCTGCAGTTGAAGCGTAACACAGAAGGGCTTGATTAGAAGGGCTTAATGTCAGCTATTCTGTTGTACTTCCATAACTTAAGCTAACATGTATGGAAACTGTTTAGACCTTGTAATTGGATTGTAGTTTCTTTCTTTATATCGAGTGTTTTTGTGACTTACGTCAGTAGATAGCCAGCAAACAGGGTAACATACTTGCATGTTTAAAACTTAAAATTTGAGATCATGCTTGACAGGAAGCGCTAATGGTGATGCATATTTTTTCCTTGCTATTGAACTCTGTTTTCTATTTTGTGTTAAACATTATTTTTGTAAAGGAGAGAAAAGACTTTATCCTAGTAAAGACTTGCCCACTACTGTATCTCTATAGAGGCTTTACTCAGTGTTTTATAACAGTAGAAAGAAATGACTTGTTTGGTTTTTTTAGTTTTCTATTTTTTAATAAATTTTATGATACACTTTTGGATGGGTAACGGTTGAGGTGATTTTCCTGATGAACTAGGCACTCTTGCTGACTACTTTATCACAGTTTGATCTTATGATTGTTTACTAAAGGTCATTTCTATATGCTTTTGCCTAAAATAAATCTAAATTGCAGTACCTCATTTGTTTACTTCTAGCTTTCATACTTATGTTTCCTGGAGAAAAAAATATGTTACTGTAAATTGTAAATAGCTAATACATAACTGTATCATATGCTGATCTGTGACTGTTGACAGCACTAATCTGACAAGAACTGAGATTAAAGAAAGTTCATTTACTGTATAATTTTGAAACTTCTTTGGTATGGTTTTTCTTTTCAAAGGATCCACCAGTTTTGTTCATATTCCTATTTGATAACAGCCTTTGCTGAGTCATTTCTAGGCTGAAATCCCTCTTATAAGGAGCTATTCACGTACATTAAACTGTAAGAAGTCAGCGGGGACCTTCAGATTTTTGAGGGATTACACCCTATTGAACAGACACATGGTGAGCTAAAAAGCTGGCATGAGCGTATAGCAAGTAAGGAAGTTTGCTTTGTATAAGTTTTATATTATGGGATTGTTTTGTTCTTTTAAGTAATGCCTGTCGGGTCATTTTGGCATATAAGTTGTGATCTTCTGAAGCAATATGCCAGTATGAATAATTTTCATTTGTTGTCCAACTGCTTTGATACTTAGATATCAATAAACATCATCCTCACTCTATGCTAGTTTGCCACGGTGGTTCAAGGTCATTAGTCCTTCATGAATATAATTTTTAACAAGTATTTATAGGAAGAGCAGCCCTCTCAGTAGCTCATCTCTGAACATAAGGAGGCTTTCTAAAGTACTGCCTACTGAAAGATACCTCTGAGCACTGCTAGGAAGTGATGGTTGGTTGCTGGTGCTGTCAGGCCTGGAACGTGCATCCTGCTGTGTGGATTCTTGCTCTATTCCCCCAGATGCTCTGCTGTTAGCCAAGGAAAACAGCAGGTCTTCCTGACCACAGAAACAGGTTGGATGAATGTGATGTTGTCCAAACAGACAGATTTTATTTGTTGTACTGCTCCAGCTGTAGCGCCTGTGGGTAGTACCCGAAACTTTGTATTTCTGTGTAACCAAATTTTGTATTTCTGTGTACCCAAATTTTGTATTTCTGATACTGTCATCTAGATAATCTCATCTTCATATGATGTTCAGCCATTTCTTGTGTAACTCCCCCATAACCACTTGTGAGATCCTCACCGCGCTATCTCTTTTGTCAACTTCTCATCTTGTTACCTGTCAAGCTCAATGATTTCTCTTGCAATGCCTAATGTTTTTCCATGCCCTGTTCCATTCACCCCCCAGGCCAGGGCACAGATAGCAGCCTAATATTTGTGCATGGCTTCGAAAAGTAAGTAGAGGCCAATGACATGTGGGATGTTTGATACAGTTGGGCTTTGTTTTGATTTTGTGTTTTGTAAATGCACTGGGATTCTTGGGTTTATTTTTTTTTTGTCATTGCAGCAGAAGAGAAGAAAAAGCAGAACTAATTTGCACAATTTTGTATCCTAACAAAAGTAGCGGAAGTGCAGTTATTCCTCAAAGGTCTACTATGGACACCAGCTGACTAAAGAATACACCTGAGTTTATTATAAACTATGTTTACAGTATAAAGGGGTGTGGATGCCTTTGATAGTTCAGGACCTGGAGTTCCATCTTTGTTTCCTACTACCCTGTCTCTGGCAAAATTGTAGTTTTCATGCTGCTTTGTTATTTGTAGGGTTTTTTTGGGAGGTGGGGTGAGCTTTTACCTCTTATCAAACATCAAATGTATTAAATTTGGTTTAAAAAAACAATATTCTTGCTTTCAGTTATAAGAACTCCTCTTTGCTTCCGTTGCATAGCAGAACAGCATCTTCCAGTGTGTTGCTTAACTCTGGACCAGAGCTGACATGGGTGTGTCTGGCTGTAAAAGATGCATGCTCTTCACAGCTGGCTGAGAATTTGTAGGATTTTGCTATTGCCATCATTACAGCAATCTAAAACGTGGATTCTGAGTTCCAGGTTTCCATGTAAGGTGTGTGTTTTCTTAGGCTTTGGGAAATTAAATGCAGGGATCTATTGCTCTGACAGTGAGTATCACTATGATCACTTACAGTTATTTTGTCTCACAAATAAGCAGTTTTTCATATTTTCTGCTTTTCTTCTTTTCCCTTTCCATGAAAGATATGAGTTATGGACTGTGCTTTGTCAAGCATGGCTTAAGTGCAGTGGAGCAAACCAAAATAGTCTGTATAATGTTCCATACAGCATTGGATAGAGCAAATATTTTTTCCCTTGTATGACCTAATTAAAGAACAAAAAGGTTATGGAATTATCCTTGGTTCTTTCTTCTTAAAGGAAAATCAGAAAACCGCTCCCTAAATTCAGTTTTTAAAAATATTAAAGTTCGGGGTTTTTTTTTCCTTCTATAAATAACTAATCCTTAACTTAATGGGAAAGATGTGTTAAATGCAAGAGTCTAGTCAGAGAGAAGTTTTAACTGCTTCTGGATTTTTTTTTTTTTAAAACATGTAAATAGGACATTGCTTTAAAGTTTAAATAAAAGAGATGACTTGGGGTGAAAGCCTGAAAATGAAAGCTTAACTTTGAATAGTGTTTTTTGTTGTTGTTGGAGCATCATAAAATACTGCTAGTAGTGCCAATGCATCCATACACCAATATATTCCAGGCCACAAATACTTTCTGATTATAAAATATCCTTGCTTAGATACATGTAGCTAAAAGCCAAATGCAGTATCAAACCTTTGGCTACCTTTTTAGCAAAGGTGAAAGGATCCCAAGCTTGTTCAAAATGGATTGTTGGAAGATGATGCTGAAAGGGAATGTATTTGGGTTGTTCTATGTTGAACTTTCCTCTGTTTTAACATGTAGTAAATGTACATTGTATTTAGAATTTGGTGCACCTGTACACGTGTATAGAGAAAACCAAAAATGTCTAGAACTGTTTATAAAGAAAAGACTTAAAATGTTTACAAAGCATGCTCTAGTGTCCTAAACATTAAACTTTGTTAATTTAGATGAAATATACCAGGGTTTTATTCCTGAATTGTTCCAGTGCTTAGGCTGTTAGTTATTGGCCACATACTATTTCAAACTTTTAATAAAACATCATATATAAATCCTTCCAACTTCTAGTCTGCCATTTATAGACCATCTTTGTCAGCTATAGGAAAATTTATTTTCTTTCCTATGTAGTATGTGGTACATATGGTCTTCTCTAAAATGAGGATTCCAGAGTCTGGAAACTAGGTGACTGCATGCTGAGAATATCTGTTTCATTTTGAAATCATGCTTCTTGTATACAATCTTATTGTCCATCCATAGCTATGCAACAGAAAATACTCTTTTCCTCTATGGAACTTGTTAAATTGAGAAACTTATTTTTTATTTGCTTTTTCAAGATGACGTCTCTTTTGTACTGCCATTGCTGTTTTGTTATGGAAATCAAGATGAGCAGAAACTGGCTGCCCCTCCCTTATGCATGGGATATCCAGACCCTGCCATATTTGAGTCCTCATGACTGTTCTTGGCCTCTGGTCCTCAAAAGCATTGCAAGCACGGGAGTTTCAAGCTCTGTTTGATTGTGTTTATTCATTATGTTGCAAATTAGAGATACTAGAACAGAAATAAGCAGTAAGTTGCTTGTTATTCTACACTGAGTCTATGATGTAGGAGTTGCCGCTTTTAATTTTCTCTTCTCTCAAAGGTTCTCTCTCATACAGATTCTAGTCTTCCTCTGTTAACATTGAGTTAGTTTCCTGTGAATGTTAAAGGCACATTGGCTCAAAGTAAGCACAACCCTAGAGACTTTTTTGTTGCAGAACAGTGACAGTTACTATTTCCTACAGCTGCCACTTAAAACCAAGTGACATTTCAGAGAAATGGTAATTAAGTCCATAGTAGTTACATGTTATCTTGTAGTAGTGCTCACATGTCATGGTGCAGTAATGGATGATGATGGAGGAGTTAAGTATGGTGCAGGCATCTGCTGTGGCACATAGCTTGCTCCTCTTGGTTGCAGCATCTAGAGCAGCCACATCATCACCTGGTGGCCACTGGGCAAATGAGCGAGGTAGTTGGTTTCTAATTATGTGTGTGGCCATAACTAAAGCCACTCTGATTTGGTAGAGGCCTTTTCCTAATGGAGACCAAGACTGCATGGCCCTGGAAGCTGAACAGGTTCAGGGTCTGAAGAGCATCTTGGGAGCTGATGCTGAAGCAGGTCAGTATGCGTGTGGCAGAGACTCCTTTGCCTGCTAAGCCATACCAGCCTTTCTTTGTGGTTGGACACATTGAACTTTCAACATTTCTGTAAGTGTTTAACTTCACTGAAAGGAAAAGGAATGAATAGCAGAGTGTATGCTGTAATTTTTGCCACTGCTTATATTTTGGAAACTTCAGTGGTCCAAGAAAGTATTTAGCCTTCTTATTTAGATTCCTACTTGTTACAGTGGTGATGTCTGCAAGAAAAATTAGATATCCCATTCAGCAGCATTATGCATCATCCAGTTTTATTGGCGTAAGGGAAGCACTTAAATGTTTTCTAACTTGGATAGGGCAGTAGTATATCTTTTGCAAATGAATCAAAATGATTAAACAAACAACATGTACAAATTTAGAACAGGCATCTCTCATGCAGCCAACATGACATATGCTCTGTGGTTCTTTAACTGTAAGCTGTTGCTTCTTCTGAGTCTTGCCAGTCTTTCTCACTCAAGCCACAGGCTCCAGAGAAACAGCTAAAATGGAAAACTAAGAGAATGAATATTTGAATAAGGAGAGAGAAGAGAAATAGATATAGGGTAAGGTTATTTGAGATGTAAGATTCACCATGGCAGAGCAGATAAGTATTAAATATGTTACTGGTTTTGTGTAGTTTTGAGTCTGCTGTTTGCCATGTCTCAACAAACATTCCCACTGTTCTTGCATCTGATCTGCCATTGAGGGAGAGGGTAGATGTAATCTATCATGAGTAGGCCCAAGCTGTATAGAAGTAGATCTCCTCACTGCCCATTACATTTTTGTGCCCTGACGCATTGAGACTTGTTGGAATGGAATGTCCTGTGTTAATGGATATCCTGGTTCACTTACGAATCTATATATCTTCATGGTTACTATCAAATTATCATCCTTGCTGATGCAACATATTATTCTGGAAATGAACTGCAGGATTAAGAATAATAGACTTTTCTTTATCCCTTAACAAAATGGGCAGTACTTCCCTATGCCTTGAAGTGGAAAAGCCTGATGAGATGGTTTATAAGCTTGAAGAACTAATTTATAGGAAAAGACACAGCCGGTCCAACATTTCTTATTGGTGTATATTGTCGTGGTGGTTGTCTAGAGCTTATGATAGAGAGAGTTATATGCCTCAAAAAGGGAGATTATTTCCTCTCCCCATAGCCTAGGTTAGGACCAGAGATATGTGACCCTTTTAGAATGGTGATTATAGTGACAAAAAACCAACCACCCCAAACAACTAAAAAAAACCCAAGAGGAGAAATGAGGTGAAAGACTCAGGTCTTCCTTTATGCTAATGAAAATAAGTATTAGGCTGAGCTATCTTCAGAGAGCAAATGTTTCCCACACTGAATTCTAGTGTTGACTTCCCAGAGAAGTGTTTCAACATAGAAAGAAATTGCCCTCACCTTTATGCCCTGCAGCCATGGTGTTACCTGTGCATTATTTAAAGCTCGGTATGCTTCACCTCTGCGATTCCAGTGCTGTTACTGAATTAAAATCTCATCCAAACTATGAATTCAATACAGGAGGTGACTAGCTTACTTAACTGTTGATTCCCACCAACCCATGGCTTCAGGTAGCACATTCAGGATGTGATGATTCTCAGGGTATTAAACTCTTCGAGTTTTTGTGTATTTTATGCAGGTCCTGCCATGGTGGGACCTCATTTCTAAGATGGACTGGCAGGCTCCTGTGCCACTAGAAATGTTATTATAAATACAGGGTGAGCAGGAGAGATCCAAGTTGCCCATACGTTTCCTCAAGACAAGGATGCTACCTAAAAATACTGTGGAAGTTGTGCTGGTCTTCAGTGCTCTCCCTATTCAGCCTTTTAGTAAATATAAAACTGCCACACCAGTCCCTGGGAATCAGGGTGTGTCTTTTATCTATGGGCTGGTCTGTCCTATGTTTGTAAGGTTTTTTTAATGTGGTGTGGATTTTTTTCTGATATGACTTGCTTAATACAATAGTAGAGGAAGACGGGAAAATGCACACGTGGCAGGGGCCAGCACGAATAAAGTCTCTCAAGGAGATATGGTTGCTTTGTAGTGTGCTGTGTAGGAGCTGCTATGTTTAAGCACATGTAAACACCTCCCCTAGTTCATAGACTCATAGAATAGTTTGGGCTGGAAGGGGCCTTAAAGATCATCCAGTTCCAACCCCCCTGCCATGGGCAGGGATGCATCCCACTAGACCAGACTGCCCAAGGCCCATCTAACCTGGCCTTGAACATCTCCAGGAATGGGGCAGCCACATCTTCCTTGGGCAACGTGTGCCGATGCCTCACAACTCTCTCATAGTGAAGAAATTCCTCCTTATGTCTAGTCTAAATGTGCTCCTCTCCAGTTTATACCCATTGCCCCTCATCCTGTGACTACAAGCCTTTGTAAACAGTCCCTCCCCAACTTTCTTGTAGTCCCTTCAGCTACTGGAAGGTTGCTATGGGGTCTCCTCGGAGCCTTCTCTTCTCCAGGCTGAACAACCCAAACTCTCTCAGCCTGTCCTTGCATGGGAGGTGCTCCAGCCCTCTGATTATCTTTGTAGCCCTCCTCTGGACCTGTTCCAACAGTTCCATATCCTTCTCATGTTGGGGATTCCAGAACTGGACACAATACTCCAGATGAGGTCTCACAGGAGAGGAATAAGGGACAGAATCACCTCCCTTGACCTGCTGGCCACGCTTCTTTTGATAAAGCCCAGAATACAGTTGGCCTTCTAGACTACTTGTGCACATTGCTGGCTCGTGTTGAGCTTGTTACTTGTGGTGGTATAAAACTTTTAAAAAAAAAACAACACAAAACCAAAACCAACTGCTTGGAGAGCTACACCTGACCTTGCACCTTCTGGACGGGCACATTTGGACACCTCAGTAAAAGAGCAGGACAAGCCAGAAGTTTTGGCAAAGCCAGCAACTTCCTCTAGGCAAGAGCACTGTGGGCCAGAGAGTTGCTGGGCACTAGCCAGCTTTGTGTCGTACAGGTGGTGTTCTTTTATGTGTTGGTTATGTGTAGTTATTTGTGAAGCGCTTTTCATTAAATGCTTTATTTCATTTATCTTTGCTGACCCTTTTCAGGGCTTGTGGATCTGTGTCTCCTTGGAAAGAAGTTTTTTAAACAGGCAGAAGGTGAGGATGACTTTCAGCAAGCTGCTAGACAGCACAGGTCTACTGCTTGTTTTATGCAGTTTGTGGAGACCAAGCTTAAGAGGCAAATGCATGAAGTCACTGTTTTATTTTTAGGTTTAGAGTAAGTGTGTGTTTCTGGGAGGGATACTGACTATAGGGGAGCTGGAATTAACATTTACTTTAGATAAGCTCTAATATTGACTAAAAATAGGAGTTGATTTATGTATTGTTGTAGATATCCTTCAGCAGGATCCTGATGGTTTTCAGAAAGCTCTTTGTGGCTGCAGTAATGACATACTATAGTTAAGGAATCAAATAAACACAGTAGACAAGAGGATGTAAAAATAACTTCAGTTTATGCCCTTCTGGCAAGGTGACAATTAAAGTTTGCTTATATCTCATGTCACTGCTGCTGTCAACTAATTGTGAACATAGTTTGTTTAATGTATTGCACTGGGATGCCTGGACTAATTTATCATGTGTCAGGGAAGGCAAAGTAATTAAACGTCTCACATGATTTCATGCCCACTGTGACCAGCCCAACTAGGTCCCATATTTTTTGTTGATGTTGCTGGGGACAGAAGCATGGCTTGCATTCACCTGGGATGTGCAGGTCTGTAAACACTCACAAGGATGGTGGGGAAGCATCAAGTACTCATAATTTTTCCCAAAGGATCTACTTTTTCTTGAAATTAGAGTAAGACTGAGCTTGGACTGTTCATATGGAGGAGCCTCTACCAAACCCCTAGTCTCAGAGCCTAAGCATGACCATCACTTCCTCCATTTCTGAAGACATTCTGATCCCTTTCTAACACTAGTAGTTCATCAGCTGAATGGGAGGGCTAGGGGTATGCAATTTTATTTTCATACAGTGATGCTAGAAGTGATTCAGTAGAAATCAGCAGTTGAATCACAAAACTCTCACATCAGCCTCCAAATTTGTCTCATTTTCTTTCTGGTCTATGGGATGATAGAGTTGTTACTGCCAGATTCCTCCCAGAACCTCTGTTTTACCAGGGCCAGTCACTGAGATGTGTGTAATGTCACTCATAAACAAGAGAGCCTGCTGTGTTGCCACAACTGCTGTGCTTCTCTCTTTACATTATTTGTATCAAATATTGCTCTGGGGATTGAAAATTCCTTGCCTTGATTATTTTGATTCAAATGTAATTACATCTGAAAAAAATCTTGTCCTAGAGAGTGGGGAGTTTGAGGGTTTTTGATGTTTTTCTGCTTTTTTGTTGTCGTTTGGGTTTTTTCAATCACTAGCATCAACACAGCATCCCTCTTGCCGTCTGCATGGTCCAATCCAGTGTTTTTCACATTACGAAGCTGGACAGCTGTGTCTTTTCTGGCACTAGCATGCCAATGACAGGTCCTATGGATTCCCACAGTTTACTTTTCTGAACTACTGAGTACATGCAGCACACAGCAAATTAAGCCATAGCATAGTAGACATTTTAGGAATAACTGAATCACAGAAAGGTCCTGTGTATCCCAAATAATTTGGTTAAGGGCCCAACCTCTGAGTGCCCATGCACACAACTGCAAAAAGTGGCTTTTCTGTGTGGGCAGAACAGGTTTGGATCTCTCAGTCATGATAAATACGTTATTGTTCACCTGAACTTTTCACACAAAGAGTGTATGATAGTTAACATGTGGAATAATAAACATTGAGTGGCCAGCTAATGGAAAGCAGATGTGCCAAGAATGCCAAGGAAAACGTTTGAAAGCTGCAGTGTAAGCTGGACCTTTAGTCAAGTGGCCAAAGCTCATGTAATGACCAAGGCCTCAGACTAATAGATTTAGAAACAGAGGCTAAAAAGTAGAGACACCACTTTGATGTATAAAACAGTAAGATTTAATATCCTTTAGAAAAGTGGTGGACCACAAGATCCACCATGTGGCCAGAATTTTGTGGCTTTATCATATCTAGTATGCATTTCCCACCTGTGATTTTTGTTTTGATATAATAAGATAAATGACACAAAATCCACTTGTATTTGGCTTAACAAATTATAAACAGTCCAGCTCTATTACAGCTTCTGGGAACCCTTCCCTGGGTTTGGTCCTGGCTGTTGAAAAGGACCTCTATCACTGGAGATTCACTAAAAAGTGAAAATCAAAAAAATGAGGCAATCAGCAGTCTTTTTATAAATACATACCTTGTATCTTTATCTTATGGTGTAATTTTATAGAAAACTAAGACACATCAATTTAAGAGCATGTAAACTGGTATAATCTTTAAATCTAGTTAATTCCACTTAGATTTAAAACTCTTATTTATGGAACTAGGGTAGGTCCTGGTTTATAATATTCTGTGTGTTTTGGAGGTCTTATCATCAGCTTGTCCTTGGAGTATGGCCACAGCACAGCTAGAAGGAAGGGTTAGCTGTCTGTAAAGCACTGGTTCCATAAACTGCTGCAATAGTATTGCTGAAATACAGATTGTAAAGTGGCTCTCTTCTGCTTGGGGAATAGTAGACTCTAACTGTGCTTAGCATTTGAAATGTGCAGATTGAAATCAGTGGGATGTTTTGCATGGGAGGTGATGCATGCAGAATTTCATTTACAATTCATCCTTTCCACTGCAATGTTGCAGCATGTTAGTTTTCCTCTTGAGATTGCTCCATTGTCCTGGGGATCCTCCAAGAGGAGGGAGAAGAGCTGTCAGAGATTTGTGACTCAGATACTGACTGGGGATAGAACTAAGCTACTTAAGAAAACTGTGATAAGGATCCATTGTGTCTCTATGTCTCAGATACCTGAATTCTTGTCAGCCTGATGTTAATGTAGAAACCCTAGTTTTTGAGACAGGTCTGATGCTGGACAAAGAATGGTAATCAGTAGGGGGATTCAGTTTATCATTTCTCTTTGATGTGTGTCTCCAGGTAGCCTAGCACTTTTCCCACAAGCCCCAGGGCTAGCAGTAAAGAGGTGGTCTTCTGGGCAAAAGAGATCTTTTGTGAAAACTCACAATTTCAGCATGCACCTCCTTTACTTATAATCCCCATGAAGTTATTGAGAAGGTTATGAAGAAAAGAAACGGGGCCAATGCCTTTTGAAAGCTAGTGACACATTTGTCTCCAACCTGTATGATACGTTCAGCAGCTTCATTTAGTCTGACTTTAAAATTCATCCGCGAATGAGAATGTACTAATTAGTGAAGAAATATGAAGTTAAATGAGACTGAAACAATGCTAGCAAGCAATTAAAAGCATACAAACCTTCTTAAGTATGGGCATATCCATGTGTTTTGGTTTAGGACTACTGTATTTTTGGTTGCTTTTCAGTGATTGTTTAGGAGGTACTGATAAGGGCTAGCTGTGGTGTAATGAGGTCAGTATTTCTGGAGCTTCTCTGTAGTCATGGGTGAGAGAGTTCTATCTCTTGATGATTTTTTGAAATCCCAGCTTCAGATCCTCTGAATTATCCACTGGTGGAGCTTTGCTTTTTGTTATCCATAGCTCTTGTACCTTGATAACCTGACCCCCTTCTTCACAGTGGTCCTGAAGGGCACCTGTCAGTGAAGATGAAAGAAAGAGAATTTCTTCATCATTTTCCTTAAGAGATGTCTAGTGGGACCGGCACAGCTATTTTGGGGATAACTATCCAAGACTCATCTTGTGTGCTTTTGGAATATAGTGTCAAATGACTTACTTTTTGATTTATGCATCTTTTATCCACTGGTAACATACATACAACATAACATATACACATTGAGAAAAATAGTACATAGAGGATTGATTACAGTATATTGCCAAATAAAAGTGTGAGTTCTCTTATTATGGTGCTAAAAGCATTTTGATCCATTGGTCCCTGAGCTGTGGTAATGAGGTTCAATTAAATCCAAGTGAGCATACAATCTCACTGTTGTCAGTGTGAAATAAAACCATGTGGTAAAAGGCCAACTAGTGAGACCAACGCTAGTGAACAAAAAGCAATTCAAAAGAAGCCTCTGTGTGTTTGTTTTGCAATGTGTATGTACACTTTTAAATGTGTAGTATATGAACATGTACAGCCAGGTTGTAATTCTAACCATGTGCAAGCAAACATATGATGGGTGTTAGAAAATATGAAAGGCAGCTTGAGTCCCACTTCACCCTAAGCGCATGCTTGTCTTCAGTTCTGCCATTTGGTTCCCCTCAGGTCAATAAAGCACAAGGATGCACTTATATTTATGCTTGTACTTAATGAAGCACATAGCATAGCTGAGTAGAGGCTTCTGAGTAGAGGTCTGTTACGTGAATATGAAAATACAGAGATTACGATGTATGGAAGAAAGGATGGAAACTTTATCAAATGGGAAAAATTTACCCGATTAATTTTTTTCCCCTCTTACTTGGCTCAGATAAATTCCTTCAGTGACCAGTATACAGCATATGATAAATGTTTTAGGAATATGTTTTACATTATACGATGCATTTTCATTTGGGCATAAATTGACAATAAATCAGGCTGAAATGTGCCTCAATATTGAAAGCCAGGGCAAGTGTTTAAGTGCAAGGTTAATGCATGGTTTTCAAGGAGAGAGAAAAATGGTGAAGCTGGATCACTAAATAAACTGGATTGCTGCTGAAACAGTACAGTTTAAGAAAAGAAATCCCTTAAACATCTAAACAGGGAGAATTGATTTTTACATATGAGACTGAAAATTCTGTCTCTCTCTCTATTCTTTTAGCTGTTATGATAAGAAATTGATTTTTGATTAAATCATCAGCTTCTAGATGACCTAAGATTTGCATTGGCTCTCTTCCACCCAGATAAAACTCTGGATTCTCAATCTGTTTGGAAAACTTTAGAAAAGCTCCATGAGTGTCTGAATATTTAACAACAGTGAATAACAGTGAAAGAATATTTTTTTTCTTTACTCCATTTGGAGAACTAGCTACAGCCAAATGGAAGAACGGGCCAGTAGGTATTAAATGTGTGTTTTATGTGAGGAGATCAGCATAGGCACCTCATGCAGTTTTCCAGTAGAAACTCAACCTGAACACATTACCTATCAAAAGTAATTCCCCTTGCATTTGATGCAAAAAATGAGGACATTTCCTTAATATGATAGGACTGATGTAGGAAGGTATAGTTTGTACCATGATGACTGCAGTCTAGATTTGCTAGTAAATCTGGATGCTGCAAGTGATTTGATGTCTGACAGGCTGAAATGATGTGAGTTGAAATGTAGAAGGAACTCTCTCAACAAATAATGACTGTAGTCATTTTGGAAACTCAGAGCTCCACCCCATCAACCCAGCAGTTTCCTGCCTCATCCTTTGGTAGGCAAGTGGCTTAGGGAGTTGCTTCTTTATCCAAAATATGTGTTATTTATCGTATTTTATGTATATATTAAAATGTTGGTCTTTTGTAGTTACTCCTTTTATGTATTTATTAGAAAGCAACACCCCTCTCTCTGACAGCTTCAGCAGTGGTGAGGTCTTGAAAAGAAAGGAGGAACAAGTCTTTTCTGTCCTCATTACAGTGCAGTGAAGTGTAACAGTGCTCTTCTGTCTGGTTCAATGAGGGAGGCAACCATGATCAATCTTTTGCATGAAGCCACAATAGTAGAGGAAGTGAAGAGGATGCTCTTTACCTGGTATGCAAGAGCAGCTACAAAACACGCCTGGAAACATCTCATCTGCTTGAAAGATTAAAGAAGTTCAGTTTCCTGAGCTCCTTACAGTTGACTTTCAAGGTGGATTAGATCTTGCAGCTCTGTGGGAACTGACAAAACACGAACTGCATTATTATTATTATTATTATTATTATTATTATTATTATTATTATTATTATTATTAAGACGTGATTTACAAATGTAGTTATGGTTCTCCTTGTCAGAGAAATAGGGAGAATGCACATGAAATATCAGCAAGCCTCACAGCTGCAATGGGAATGCTTTAACACAAGTTCACTTAAAACTTCCTCGCTAAGCACATACTGACGTAAATGTATGAATGATGGTTGGGAGAGGTAGCAGCCTTTCTATTGATGAGCTTATGGGATGCCTTCCCATCATTAGTATGTCCCTGATTTGGGAGCGCAGCCTCTTCCCAGCTGTGGCTGAGGGTGAGTTGGAGGGAGCTCAGCACAGGTTCAGCACACCTGAACAGGAGGATCTCAAAAAAAGATGGTCAAGCAAGCTTAAAACAACTGTACTCCCAAGTCATGAGTACCCCCAGAAAGTCAGTGAAAATGCATTTACTTGTGGACATAGACTGGCTTAAAATAGATGGTAAAACCTCAGCCACAATAATACTGCAGGAACGCTGCAGCACTACTTTGCTAAATATGCCAGGAAAGGCAAATGATTAGCATATGAAAAAGCAATGTTTCAAAATTAAGTAAGGCATTGGTCAAAATAAGGAAAACAATATTGAGTTGGATACACACAACATGAGAAAAAATATATAAATATTAAAAAAAGATTCTTGTGTGAAGTGGCATTTTGGAAGGAGAAGCCGAGTCTGTACACAGCTGAATCTGTAAGCAGTGAAGACATGGGGCATTTGTTTTCTTTCTTTTACCACAGTCAGAACATTATTGTGTTGAGTTGTTTTTCCCGTGCTCTACAATTCAAGTTATTAATTGAAAAGTATCATCAAGGGTGCTGTTTCACTGATGGTCCTCAATTTGCAGGTAACCCTTTCAATTTAAAAACTGATCTGGAGAATGAGCCCTGCCAAAATACGTGTTAAATGCCAGTTAAGTGTTTAACTAATATAGGTGGGTGTAAGTTATGTTTTGGCCCTATAATGCAGCTATGTGCTAGGTGATGCGAGCATTAAGGTCCAAGCATCAAGAACAGGGATATAAGATGTCAGATACAGTTATTCCTGTTTTGAATGGTTCTTCACAAAGGGCTGGTATATGATTTAATGTGTTATTCCTTGTCCTTACTCCTTATTTTAGCCATCATATTCATTTAACAGTACGTTATTATTATTGTCACTGCAGCTGAATGCTTCCTATTGCTTTCATAAATGACACCACTGAGACAGGCAGTTTCTGTTTCTGCTTGGACTGACAAAATTCCCATTGGATTAAATGGTGTGGGGTGACTTCAGTATTTGGATGTGCAGTAAAAGAAAGAAATGGATTGAAGCAGTGTTCCTAGCCTTTCTCTGGACAGTCTTCTTTGCCATGAAGGGAGATATTTTCTTATGGACTGACGCCATTCTGTGTTGTATTACTTCTAGATGAAATAAGCCCTCCCGAGAGTGCTCTACAACAGGGGAGACAAATTCACCTCATCCAGCCACTTTGCTTCCCCTCTCCCACCGGAGACAGATGAACCCATTGCTCCTTCCAGCATGTCAGCTCACATTTCCTTTAACTCTGTCAGAGAACTGCCTGAGCATCATTCAGTTCCTGGGTAATTAATTAAAAACCCACATCACTTTCTTGCTTTGAAAGGCAGAGGATTTGGCTTGGTGGTGCTAATGGGATTGCATGTCATTTGCGACATTTGCTTAATCATGGCATATTGACTTTCTGCTTAAATCAGATTATTTCTATCCATATTGATTGCATGGTTATAAAACCCCCATGAAAATCTTTTCATTAAATGTCATAAATCTCCCTGCTAATACAGTGTAAATGCCCTGTTGTTTTCACTTGGTGCTCTAATGAGCAAATCAGTTCTTTCAATTTGATCTTATACTAGGGCTGAATTATTCGTAAGTGACTTTTATTTGATATTGAGCCCTGTGCCACATAGATTTAAGATTAGAAAATGTTCACATCTTCATAACCCTGGTCAGACTTGCATGAAGAAGAAAAGATCTGAAATGCCCCAACATTTTCAAAAGCCACCTTGAACAAGAGCTAGCTTTAAATAATTTTACCACTAGGCTTTACGCAGCAAATCTAAAATACCTTGATGACTGGAAACCTCCCTTCCTTCATTGATTTCCTTTTTTTAAAACAATAAAACTCTGTAGTTATTACTTTTCCATTAAATTTGTCCCTGGACTATTCCTAGACTAATGTCCACTTTCTGACATCATGGTCAACGTCAAAAGTGGTAGTTTCTAAATAGCAATGTATACATATGGCACCAGGGTGGTTTCTCTGAGTGAAGCTCAAGGGTGATGCTTATGAACAATCCTTTTACCTGAGGAGAATGCTCCCCTGCAGAAACAGGCTATGCTTTTCAAAGAGCCATGTGGATATCGTGAAACAGCTTACCACAAAGTTCCCTCCTCTCCAGACAGGCAGCCTGATGGCCACAGTCAGCACAAACCTTTTGCAGAAAACTGTTCAGTTTTCACTGAGAGTTTTCTGTACTGAAAGACCCACCACAGTGTGTTCTTACGCCAGCTTTTGAACAGCCCCAACATCCAGCACTCTTCCCTGGAGATCACTGTCATCAACAGAAGCAAATTCCCCATGAACCATCAGGTGTCAAACACACCCAGAAGGTGCCTGTGCAAGTAGTACTGGACCTGGCTGCCTATCTCCAGCTGCTTCCCAGAAGAAGCAGTTCCTGTGCTATCAGAGCTCCTGGACCCTCTGCGCTGGTGTTCCCCAAGACCTATTCTGCTTCTTCCAGTGCACCTTTTCATGGATGAGGGGAGTACATGGAATTAAATAGCCAAAGCCAAGGCTGACAAAAATAAATTAAACTTGCAGTTACCTCTGAGGGAGCATTTGTTTTCTGAGATCCTGGTCTTTATCCACAAGAGGGATCTAAATATGATTTCTCATGGATCCTGAGGACTAAAATTTATAGTTTTTTACTGAATAATAAATGGATGGGCTTTGTGGGCCGAAGGGTTTTCTAGCACATAACTCCTCTCACCAGCTCCTGCAGGATGATCTGTCACCCTTATTTTATCCATGAGAGGAGACTATCTTCTTGCTTTTCTTTTGCTCATCTTTTATTGCCTGTTTAACTGATTATTTTCCCTCTCAGATAGTCTAACTTAACTATTAACACAATAGGACAATTATTTTCAGCTTTTACTTGTCCATTAAGGTTGCTGCATCTTTTTCAGACCTGAAGCACTTATTCCAGAAAGCACATGTCCAACTTATTTTCCAAAGCATACTCATTCCTATCACCCCAATAAAACATGTCACCTCTCTCCTTGGCTTCACTTTCCCCAGAAAAATATTTTGTTTCTCTCAGCATGATATGAATCAGGCCCTTCTTCTGCCTCCCTAGACGTGAAGCTCAGGAAAGGCCGATGGCCCAAAGGAGTGATGATGGAATGCTGGGCTGATTCCTCCAACACCTCTTTCTAGCCCTCGTCTTTGTGACTTCCCTCTTCTCCCTCCCCAGCTTTCTTGTAGCCCCTTTCAGGCACTGGAAGTTCACTATAAGGTCTCCTTGGAGCCTTCTCTTCTCTAGGCTGAACAACCTCAACTCTCTGAAAAAAAGTAATCCTTACTATGTTATCCTATCTTTTATCCTTTAACAGACACAATGGAATATTCTTTCACTTATTTCTTCCCCTTACTTCCAGTCAGGTCTTTAATTGTACAGTATGAATGCATGAACATTAAAACATATTATCAAATCAGAATGTAGATTTCACTAATGCAGCCACACGGCTCATAGGAAAAAGAGGACATACTGAAAGAGTTGGGGTTTTTCAGCCTGGAGAAGAGAAGGCTCTGAGGAGACCCTATAGTGACCTTCCAGTACATGAAGGAGCTACAAGAAAGCTGGGGAGGGATTTTTTACAAGGAGTGATAGGACTAGGGGCAATGGGTATAAACTGGAGAGGGGCACGTTTAGACTAGAGGAATTTCTTCACCGTGAGAGGGGTGAGGCGCTGGCACAGGTTGCCCAGGGAAGCTGTGGCTGCCCCATCCCTGGAGGTGTTCAAGGCCAGGCTGGATGGAACTTTAGACAGCATGATGTACTGGGATGTGTCCCTATCCACGGCAGGGGGATGGAACTGGGTGATCTTTGAGGTCCCTTCCAACCCAAACCATTCTGTGATTCTGCCTTGCTTATTCTGGTGTGAAGAGACTGGATGAAACAAAACAGAACCGGAGGGACCCGTGGGAACGGGGGGGAACGGGGGAAAATGAGACTGAGCAGCAACCGGAGTCCCGTTCAGAGAGTGGTGTGGTGGGAGGAGGGATGCGATGGGGGGGACCGGGTGGAGGTATGCGGTGGGGGGGACTGTGAGGAGGCGCGGCCAGCAGGGGGCGCGGGGCGCGCATCCCCCGCGGGGCGCAGCGGAGCCGCTCGGAGCTGCGGGGCGGGCACAAAAGCGCCGCGCCCGGCCCGGCCGCTCGGGACTCGGGGCTCGGGGCTCTCGGCGGCGGCTCCGGGGCTTCGCGGGATGCGGCGACGCGGGGTGCGGGCGCTGTGGGCGCTGCTGTGGGCGGCCCTGGCGCGATGCTACAACGTGGACGTGGGGCACCCTCTGGTTTTCCAGGGGCCCCGCGGCTCCTTTTTCGGGTTCTCGGTGCTGCAGCACTACCACGACAGCACGCGGTGGTGAGTAGCGCGCACCCCGCGGGCGGGGAGGATGCGGGATGCAGGCGGTGGGGTCGGAGTACCCCTGCGGCAGCCGCCTCTCCCGCTGCCCTGGAGCGGGAGCACCGCCTCCGCCCCGGCTCTTTTCCCCTGCTCCTTCTGCCCCGGCTTCTTCCCTGCTCCTTCTACCCCGGCACTTTTTCCCTGTTCCTTCTACCCCGGCACTTTTTCCCTGCTCCTTATACCCCGGCTCTTCTTCCCTACCTCTCCTTCCCCGGCTCTTTTCCCTTGCTCCTTCTGCTCCGGCTCTTTTTCCCTGCTCCTTCTTACCCCGGCTCTTTATCCCCTGCTCCTGCCCCGGAGCGGGAGCAGCGCCTCCTCCCCGGCTCTTTCCCTGCTCTTTCGCCCCGTGGAGCGCTGGAGGCGGCGCTGGGCTGTGTTTTCCCCTCGCTGGGCTGTGTTTTAGCCCTGGGGAGCGGCGCTGGGCACCCGCTTCCTTGGGAGAGGTGTTTAGCGGCGCATCTCCTTGGCAGAAAACCTACAGGGTGGGAAAGACGATAGTTTATGCCGTGTTATATGGGGAAGACGTTAGCAGCGATGGCAGCGCCTTCGGTACCGAGAGCTCTGATCGCCCCGTGCTGCGCCTTGCGAGGAGGAAAATCCCTACGGGAGAAGCGCTTCCAAACCCAGAGAGGTGTTCGTCTCCTCTGCGTGCCCGGAACCCCAGAGGAAACGGAGATGTGATTTAAAAAGAAGAAAAACAACGGACGAGGGTAGAAAGTTTGTCTACATCTCAAAAAATTGTGCAAACCGGCAAAGCTTCTTGTTTTTCCTGTTGTCTGAAAAGAGCCTCGGAGCATAGCCTGTCTCTTGTCTGGGTCAGAGGCTCTTTGTTACAATTAAACCGGATTTCTCTTAATTGGAAGTCATCTGGTGCACTCCTAATGTGAGTAGGAGCCACCGCTGCCAGTAAATGCCCACAAAGCTTGTCTTTATCTTTTACACTTAGATATGGCCCGAGTACTCAGCTGTTGATGTTGGAACTGTGGTGCACTGTGATATAAATAAATGTATTCATGCCGGCATCCAGTTCTTTAAAAATGCATTTCTTTCACGCTCTTTAGTTCACAAGTAGTTGTATGCTCTGCCTTTCTGCACAGTGGCTTTCACGGAGCATTCATTTTTAAGGGTTCGTCAGAAGACTTCATAGAGGAGAAGTGCTCTGGGAGAAGAAAAGCTCTCAGTTTGAAGCGAGGCTTAACTTGGGGCAGGAACCAACGCAGGATGCAACGGCTGAAAGTGGCTTGTGTTCAGCACAAAGTGCTGGTGATTCACAGTGATGTGAATGAAATGCTGATCTAGTGGAGTACTGTGGGGTGAAAATCATGTAACTTGTTGATACTCGTGGAGGTGTCTGTCATTCTAATCAATAACATGAATTATCTTCAGATACCACCTGTTGGTGTGATAGTTGTCTCTTTTTTTTTTTTTTTTAAGGGGAGGATGACTAGGGAGGAGCATCTCCCTGGTATCCCACTTGGTTTGGAAACGATGCTGGCCTAGCGGTGTTGGGTATCTATCTGAAGGCAGGTTTCTGCAAGAAGTCTGGTGATCAAAAGTAAAAACTCCACTCATGCTAACTCCAGTTTTCTGCAAATGGACCTTCTTCTCCCAGAAACAAAAAGTATCTAAGATCAATAAGTGTTTTTAAATAAATAAAATGTTAACCCTAACAGCTAGAAGGGTTAACAGCAGCTTAATATGGTCAGTATTGGCTCTGGGCTGTCAAAAATTATGAGAGTGGGATTGTCACCCCTGATGGGAAAACTTTCTTCATTGTGGAACTAGGGAGCTTATTTTCACTGGTGCTTCAAATCCTGTGCCTGACAGAGGCTGGGATAAAAAGCTTGGGTTTTATAATCTCCTTTGTTCTAGTTTGCTGTATACAGTTGTTCTCTTAATGTGTGTATACAGCCTAAGGGTCAACGGGTAGCGGTGAATCTCTCTGCTCTTAAAAGTTTCAGTTTTCTTGTGTCGGTTTGGCATACCCACTACAGTGGGCAGTAGTTACACCAAGCTAACTTTAGACAGTGATATTTTGGGCATTCATGGCTTGTCTGGTGAGCTGTGCACTATGTGAGCCTGCAAAAATGCGACTGATCATATCTGAGGCTGATAGGCTCCTGCCTATCTGAAATTATTCAATGTGTTAATATGCTCTCAAGCATTTAAGAGTGTTGTCGTGATAGTTCAGGGCTTCTTGCTCTTTATTGCCTGAAGGCCTGATATTTACCTAATGTACTTCTGATCATGAGAACTTCTTAGCTGAAGTGTGTTACTCTCAGTAGCCTGTACATACGCTGGGGGGGGTGTGTGTGTATATAGATAGATAGATAGATAGATAGTCATTGATTTGTATTAAAATGGTGTCTTCAGTGTTTAAGCTGTTTGTTTTCTGACACCACAGGGGCACCCATCTATATTATCTACTGTAGGTTTGCAAGTTTTCAGTAAACCGGTTTAGGGTTTGGTGATTCTTAAGGACTTATATAAGCCAGATATTCTTGCAGGAGGAAAGAAGCGGGGCAAATTGGTTTGAAATACTACTTCAGATAAATGTAAATAGCCAGACTACCACACAGCCCTTGGCACAACGGTTTTGGTGGATCATGGGTATTTAGCCTCCACTGCAACAGTGGAGTCGGTCAGTGCCTTTAACCTGTCTGAAATAGTTAATTGCAAAGACCCTGCCATTTAGGAGTTGTTTTTGCACAGCTTTTGTCTCAAGAAGACTTCGTCATCACAGATGTGCTGGGGTTATTGTATTTCTGACAATGTCTCCTTTTCCTTCCTTAAGTGAGTTTTATAACTAAATCTTGGAAGATTTACCCGGTTCCCCATCATTGCCATTTTCAGCCGAGCAAGGAACCAGGTGGCTGCTTGCATGTGGAGCAGAGAGAAGCTGTAGTGCTTCTGTTCTCTGGCTAGAATTTTGAAGCTTGGAGTAAAGACTCAAGAATGTTGTTTTCTCTTCTTTCCTTCAGACAGTTTAAGAAAAACAAATGTCATTTTCTGCCCCAATTAAAAGAAGTTAATAATCTGACATCTCTGATCTTTCTTTTATATGATAGAATGATACTTTATCTCTCTACTTTCCCCTTCACATGTCCTCTTCTTACTAACACCCCCAGCAAGTCCACAGTGACAACTTTATCCTTTCTGGCAACATGATCTGACATGAAAAAGCTATGAAGTCAGTTTAGTTGCATAGTGTCCTGCTGTGAGTTTTACAATAAGAAATGAGTCTTGTTTCTGTGCTGTTCGTTCTTTCCTTTGGCTGTATTGTGCTGCCACTGAGACGTGAAGGCTGTTCTGCATCTCAGGCTGATGGGTGGATATTTTTAATGCATAATGTACTTGTGTGCAACCAGAAGGAAGATGTGGGAGCAGACTGATCCATGGAAACTGGGTGTTGTGTTAATGATGCCATGTTCCATAAACAATGTAGTGATGCTGTACACACTGCTGTGGCATTTTGGGGAACCTGGACTTACTGCTATTGGTTACAGGGCATCCATCTGGCACCTAAATAACAGCCCTTCTGCTTCTTGCTCTGCATGGATGAAATATTTCTTTTATTTCAAGAGCTTAGCAAGTGACAGAGATCTTCCTGAAGGGAAGAAACTCAACTGGGATATGCCTCTTCCTTTGGTGCTGCTTTTGAAATCTGCTGTGGTATGCGAGGATATTTAAAGACTTTTTTTCTCTGCCACTTAACATTGCAGTGAGGTGAGGTACCTACACTCCCCAGTCCTTGAATTGTGATTGTCTAATCGCTGCTGGCATGCTGTAGGCTGGTGCTTAATGTGCTTGGCATCTCTCCATGCCATCGGTCAGCTCGACACTTTCGTTTACTGTTCCTTCTGCTAAATGCAGCACTTAATTTCGAAATTGTTATGTCCCGAGGGTCAATCACCAGTGAAGTGACAGTTACTGTTCCACAGGAACTAATTTTAAGGAGGTGTGGATTTCACTGTAGCCAAAAAAGCTTCTTATCCGTTAATATATTGGCTGCTGTGGCTCCTGCAATGTGATGGCTCGTGGCCATGCAGCTTTATAGTTGTCTCCATACAGATGAGGACATTTGTCCTTTACTGTGTCAGTATGAATACAAGAAAAGAAGGTTATATAGCCTTTCTGTCTGCTGCTCCTCGTGTCAGTTTAGATCCAAGTACTTGGTTCACAGAGCTCTATGCATGTCAAGCAAAAGTGACCCTATTTTTCAATGGGAAGTAATCTGTTTCTCTTGATGGAGTTTCCCCTTCAAGATGTCTTCATGCAGCTTCTCACAAATACCCTAAGAGCCTCTTGCAAAGTTTTACAGTTGTGGTGACAGCTGGCACTCATTGATAATCTCTGCAAAGTGTACTGCCTACATTATAAGCCTTTTGGCAAAAAGCTAGGGAACTGCTGGTGCTTGCTTGCTGACAACCCAAGTCCTGTAGTGGCGCTGGAAATCTATTCCACAAAATTAGGCTATTTTAAATAAGACCTGGTTAAACTAGTTGGGTTATGTTGGAAGGTTGTGTGATGATAGTAGGAGAAGTTGTACTTCTGCTAGGTGTTTATATATATTCTGTGTTTATGCCAGACAAGACTCCACAGTGCTGGGGTGCAGGAAGACTGTATTAGACTCTAAGGCTTTGTTTTGAAATGCATTTCTGTTCTGATATGGTACCAGAGAAAAACACCTGTTGCAGTGTTGCTTCATAGAACTAGCTAAAAACTTCAAAGGTGTTTTACTATGTAGGGGAGATACAAACAAGTGTTTGTTTTGCTTTGATGAATCTTCTGTCCAGGTCTGTTGAATAGTCTCATGACAGTTAAAAGGAGTGACTTTCTTTCAGCAGTTAAGTAGTTGCATACAGAAAATAAAGGAAGAGTAGAGGACTCCCTTCTTGACAAAGAAAGTATTCTAGTCTCAAAATCTTGAATAAAACCAAAGTAAGTGGCAAATACCTACTTGAAAAGACATAAAAATATGTGGACAATCAGAAAAATTCTCATCTCCCTGAAGGTGACCATCTGAGGCCCGGGTCGAGTGTGGACCCATGCCAGAAGGAACAGGAGATCTTGCACCTGCTGGGGTGTGGGTGCGAGAGCGAAAGAATGGGACAAGATCCCAAGATGACATAGTGTGTGAAGTAGGTAAAATTTCAAATTTGAATGTATGGACATTCAGGACAATCCAAAATAGATTTGCTTGTGGCACATGTCACCAGTTGCCCTTATTGGCTGCTTCCCTCTGCTCAGTCCACATGAAGAAGTGGCGACAGACATTTTCTTTTTGAAAAGTATATTTGCTCAAGACAGCAGTATGATCTGTGCCAGTAGCCTTCTCAAAGAATTAATTATCAGTTTTTCCCATTCATCTTTTTTAAAGAGAGACGGACAGTCTTTGTTATTTAGGCTTCTTCATCTCCAGCTCACATTCTGCAACACATGGTATCTTGTGCTGTAATTGCTG